>NC_045438.1:111223467-111346378 GCF_002776525.5 Piliocolobus tephrosceles
AAAAAAAAATGTGTTTGTCATCAGTAGCTATCCCACTGCACAATTACATAGTGCTTTATCAAAATTTCAAAGGGAAACAGTTTATTCTCTTGTCTGTCAGACTAAGGCTTGTGTGTTTGAATTGTATTTTGGATCCCAGGAATCTGCACCCTCTCTCTGCCTGACCACTCAATCTTCCCCTCTTGTATCAGATTTCTGTGTTTCATTCATTGATGTGAGAACATGACAAGAGCAGCCAGATCTTAAATTCGCTTCTTAACAACAAAGCACATTGTTGTTTTGTTTTCTTAAATAAAGCACTGAATCTATTTAGGAAATTACAGCATGATGAGTCATATCTACACAATCACGTTAAGTGTCTCTATACAAGGCTTCTAGTCCAAGTATCCTCCAAAACTCCAATCTTTTCACCAGCTGCTATTAAAGATAACCTTCGCTTCCTTTTTAACTGGAAATAAAAGTTTAAAAAACAAAAAAATAGTACCCAGGTGCTCACTGCTGTCTTCATATAGCATCACCTAGATGCTAATTCTGTTTTATCTTAGAAAGCAATCTTTCTAAACTGAGAGTTTTCTAAGATTGTGACAGCCATTGAGTTAAATATTTGAGCTGTTTGGCACTAAGGAATCACTACTAACTACAAATAAAGGAAAATTTACCATTTGTCAAATGAGGCAATAAAGGGTCCAAACTCCTAACGAGATTTGGATTAGAAAAATACTGAATAATAGATCTGAACCTGATCAGTCAGTCATAAGTGACCTACTCAAGAGAAACAAATGCGTATTTAAAATTTCGTCGTATTTCTATATTTAACAGAAAATCAGCTTAGCAGTTAATATTATCAATGGGGGATCCTTAAGTAAAGAAAAGAAATAAAACAGATACATTTAACTGGGTTTCTTATTACATCAACTTGAAGCATTTATTTAAATTTTGTCTACCCAGTATATCCAAATTGATTATTTTAATTGAATAGCTTATTAAAAAATTAAAAGTTGGCCAAATACTTGAATTTACTTATTGTTTGTGTGGAATTGCTTGAGTTTTCTTTTCCTTTTTTCTTTTAAACACTAAACACTGAATAGAACAAATTGACAGCACAGTAGGTGAACAAAACATTTGCCTTTCTTTGTAGCAGGCTTATAGAGTATGATACGGTATGACCTATGTTTGCTGATGTTCTCTACTAGTTTTCTAAATCAGTTCAGGATGTGCATTTTTGGATGAGTGTCCCATATTAAAATCTCTCTTTTTGTACTACATAAATTCCAAAGGGCTTGCACAACCCATCAAATACCAACACCTTTCTTAAAAATTCAATTTCATAAAAACAAACAAAAACAACAACAACAAAGCCTTCAGCACTTGTCTCTTAGACCTTTGCTGAATAAAAATTTGGCCTTAAAAATCGTTATGCATATTTACTACCTAAACCTGACTAATCCACAAATTATACAATTCAGTTTTTAGGTTTTTAAAAGAAATTATCCAACTGGTAAATTGGGTCAAAAGCAAGAATTATAGCAAGGCCAGAAGCTGCTTTAAAAATAAAGCTTTCTAAGCTAAGTGAAATGCTGTTTGTATAATACGTATGGAAAAGAATTGTCACAGAATAATTATATTTTCTAATAGTTTTGGTTCGGATTTACATTTATAAATCTATAATAGCTACTGGATATGTTCCAACATTGTGCTGGTATGATTTTTTTTTTATCCCTTCATAATTGCTAGAGGAACTTATACCTGGCAATCCACCTTCATTGCTCTGTATTATTATGCAACATTCAATAAGCTTTCTCCAAAATTTTTTCTTTTTCTTAAATTCCCCAGCTAATACAAACATAGCTTTTTACCCAATAAAGGAGATATTAATGAATTTGTTTTTTCTGGCTTTGCAATCCACTGAAATCCCTGCATTTCATTTCATTGTCTAAAACTGTTCACTGCTATGATTTCTGTAAATAGAAAGCAAAGAACACATTTTAAAAATGTGCTTAACCTTGAATGAAATACCTAAAGCATATCCTTCATTTTTGATATTAAGAGAAATTAGGAGGGGAGAGAGAAAGGAAAGAAACACAGTTACAATTACTTGAATACCTACATTCTAAACAAATTAAAATAAGTCATTTACCTGAAGTTCACTTATAGGAACTTAATATACTTACTACCTCTATTCCTTTATCTCTCTTTTATTTCCTCTGATTTAGAATTAACTTAATTTATAAGAAAATTGGCAAGCATTTGGCCAAGAAATTAGGCTGCAAGGAAATTTTCTTACGTCTATAAAAGATTCTCTACAGGTTGAGACAGTGGACAGACACATGTAACAAGACAACGAGAAAAATAAGACAGTTTAGGAAAGGAATCAAATAATGAGAGGCACAATGTATAATTAGGATTAAAATAAATCTTGCATGTAAAACACTCAACCTTTGTTATACAGTTAAGTGCTCAATAAACAGCTTAATGGAGTGCAAATCAGAGATCAAGTCTAAAAAGGTCAATTTGGGATTTAAATTTAAAAATTTGAACATCTCCTAAATTCTCAACAGAGAGTCTATAGAGATTAACATCAGAGGGCTGGAACTAATCAAGTTTAAACTGTATCAAAGAAAAAAAGCAAGAAGTCAAGCCAGAAAAATAGAAAAAAAATAATTCTTGCCTTTCATGCCCTTGAATAAAATGGATGTGATCGGACTAATGGTAGACTTTTTTTTTTTTAATTCTGAGAATTAAAATGCAATGTGGTGAGAGACTGATGGGCCAGCAATGGAGTTTTAATTGGAAAATACCAAAAGCCACTCAGAATGGATGCAGAAATTTGAAGTCCTGGAATGTCTACTCATGGGTGAAACTATATTAAATATCAAATGGGATAGCCAAGTATACCAAGAACCACGTAAATTTTGGTGGGAAAATTTGGAATAAAGATTAAGAGGAGGAACCAATTAGAGTGAAGATATATGATCTTGAGCTGAAATACAGGAAGATATCTGACTTTCCTAGCTAGCCACATAAAACTGAAAAAAAAAAAAAAAACAAAAACAGAGACTGGCTTAGGTCCACTTAGCCTGTGGAAGCAGGAAGTCGAAATTACATAGGTTTGTGACTCCTCAATTAAAACATGGCACACTGATTATCTAGTCAATTAAATTAGCAATTACTCCTTCCTATAAATAGTTGGAAAATTGACTGTGAAAAGAAGCAAGCCTGGTGTGGGGAAAAGGACAGATGACATCAGGATTACTGTCTCACTCTTGTCCCCACATCTAACTATTATCTAGGATGATTTTAGTGTTCAAGAAGAACCATAGCCTCACAACAACTTAATCTTCTCAACTTTCAAGTCCAACCATCTTAACTTATCTCCATATCAGTGACCCTTTTGCCAGTGTCACATGTTTAAGAAGTCATCAACAGGAGCATTCCACCCTTGAAATTCCTAATACCAATCGTTTTCTCTGTGAACCTCCTGCCCTTGCTCTCAGCTTGTGCACTCCCTCATGCTTGCACTAGCTCTCAATCTCTCCCTCCCTCCTTCTCTCTTCTCTTCTCTCTCTCTGTCTCTTTCTTCCCATCCCAAGATAGCTATTCTTCAACTGTATTCAGCTCTTCCAGATCCTTGACCATTTCATTTCATCTATAAACTGGCATGAGACAAAGAGATAGAGAACAGGGGTAGTGATGAAGAATAAGGATCTAAATAGCCAACACTGTCCCACAGGTACCACCAAGTCAGCATGTACTAAATCAAAGTCATCATTTTCTCCCTTAACTTGCTTCTCTTCCTGGTTTTTCTATCAGTGCTATGTTCTACCATCAATTTCATAGTCTATGACAGAAACCTTAATGCAGAGCTTCTCAACCTCAGCACCATTGACGGTTTGGGCTGGATAATTTTTACTTTAGGGATTGAACTTGTCTCCTGCCCACTAGCTGCCAGTAACAAGTAACACTACCCCATCCTCTAGTTGTGACAACCAAGATGTCTCCATTCATTACCAAATATCCACTGAGGTTGTGGGATAGGAATCATCATCAGCTAAGAACAATTGGCTTAAAACCATCCTTTTTTCTTCTGCCTTGTATATGCACCATTGCATCAACTAATCCCAATTCATATTTTCTCTAATAATAATAGAAACCATTTATTGAATAAATCCTATATGTTGGGCATCGTGTCGGGTCTTTTAAATACAGTATCTCATAAATTTCTACATTCTAGGAAGGTTGGAGGGATTATCGTGCCTATTTTAAATATGAGGAAACAGCTTGGAGGGGTTCAGTCACTTGTTCAAGACCAATACAGTTAATTTTTAACCAAGAAAGAATTTGAACTCAGGTCTGTTCCACTTGGGAGTCTGTGCAATTTCCCTCCATGCTGCACTGACTCCTTTTTATCTCTCACTCTATTCCTCTCTCTTCTCACAGCCTTGGTTCATGATTTTATTCTTTCTTGCCCAACCAGTATCCACAGAATATTAACCTGGCTCCCTATTTCTAGGCACAAAATTGCACAGCAATCTTTCTAACCTGCAGGTCAGACCATGCCCTTCACTCTCTGGCCCATCTCTCTCACCTCATCTCTTCCACTTTCACCTGTGCCCTTTACTGCAGACATGTAGGTCTTTCTTTTCCTAACAAGTTAGGCTTCTTGTTTCCACGTCTTACCCATACCATTCAAAAAAGCCTTCCCCCATGAAGCCTCCTCCCATTGTCCTAGCCTATCTCTCTCCCAAATCTCAATTACCTTGTAAATTAGCAACCAAGTATTTATTATACTAGTGTTCAGAATCCTCCCCGAGAGGTAATCAAGAACACAGGCTCACTGAAGTAGGGGAAGGCCTGGGTTTTTGTAGTTTTACCACTTCTCCAGGTGTTTCTGATACTGACCAAAAGACTCACTGTACTCTATTAGCTTAAATTGTTCACCAGTGGTTTCATATAAGCAAATATTTTCTCCAACATTATTTGAAATTCCTAAGGAGGAAAAGGATTTATCCTTTGTTATCTCTCTTCCTATACCACTATACATTTCTGTCATCAATATTATTCATTAATGATGAAAACTGGAATTCTCTTGTATCAGCTCTCTGCAATACCCTGATTCTGGATAAATTAGGTTGAGGGAGGCTAAAAACTGGGGAGGGGTAAGAGAAGTAACTTACAGTGAGTGATCAGTTGTATATCACCTTATCATTAATTCTATGGTATACTTGCCTATATTATGCCATTTTCTGTTTGATACTTTTAAGAGTTTGCTCTTTGGACACTTTACCTCTGTGTCAATGCTAACATATAGATATGCACCAATATTTTTACATGTCACAGGTACTTTATTATACATCTAAAAGCACATTTTACTGAATACTATAAAGTCAATTTTAATGTAAAATAAATGTTACTGTCAAAGAAAATCACAAAATTTCATAGAGGTTTTACTTCTCGCTCAGCCAGTTAATATCACAGTGACCTCTTAACAATAAATGTTACAATATTGGAAATTATTGATTTGAAATTAACAACCTGGTAGAATGCTGTGTAGTGTGTGGGCACATAAATGTGTATGGAACATACCCCACAGTAGTTTGTAATCTAAATACAGAACTACAGGGAGAGTTAAAATGTCGGAGGTCATTTAGTTAACCCAAACTCCAGAGAAAGGTGCATCTGAAAAATTTCTGTCAGACTGCCATATAGCTAATGCATAAATTCTCCAGGAAAGAAGAATCAACAAGTCCCTTGATAACCTGTCCCAGTTGCTTACAACAGAGCTGTTGGTATATTTCTCCTCTCAGAATCTGGGGCCCTGGCTACTCAAAGTGTAGTCCTTGACCTGGGAGCCTGCCACAAATGAAAACTCTCAAGCCCTACCCCAGAGCTACTACATCAGAAACTGCATTTAATAAAACCTCCAGGCAGTTTACGTGCACTTTAAAGTTCGAGATTCTCTACTTTAATGCATTGGGCTAAGAATCTAAATAGGAAACAAGTGTTTAAAAGCCATGAACTAGACTTAGTAAGCATTGAACCAAAGTGCAGAACATAATTTAACTGTTCTCCTGACGATATTAGAGATTTTAGGAATAATCAATCCATCCACAAGGATTTGTTGCTGTTTATACTGTACTGCTCAAGCACAGGTATTACATTCTGCTAACACTCCCCAAGACCAGAGGAAAGGGTGTCCATGGAAGATGAGGTCATGGAGAGGGTATTTCCTGACTTGTTTGCAAAAGGATAAGAAATCAGCTTTTTCAATGTTTGGACATAAACTAAAACAGATGTTACAACACATGAAATTATTTCCGACAGGTACACCTTACAGTAGCAAATAAAATATTCCCGAGAAAATGTCAAGTTCCTGTGAACTCAATAGCAATTCCTAAATTTCAAAAAAATCACTTCAAAAATTGTTACTGAAAGTAACAATAACTTTTCAGTGATCAAAAGCTATAGTATTTTCCCAACACTATAGATTTAAATTTCTTTTCCAAAATATTTTATCTCTCAGAGTTATTGAAAAATCTATAAACAAGAAAATATCCAAGAGCAAGGTGATTGACTAGAGGTGCCTGGTACCCATGCCAACACAGAAAAATAAAGAAACAATGAATAAGCAACTAAAATTCAAATAGACTGTCTGAAGGAGAGCACTAGAGCTCAGCAAGGCAGTAGAGAAATCCCCCACGGAGCACAGAAACACAGGATGGCAGCACAGAGAGGAGAGTAAAACACCCTGCCTCTGCCACCCTGTCTCCTCCACTGGGATCAGCTCAGAGCCAAGAAGGACATTCCCATTCCCTTGTAGAGAAAAGGTAAGCAGGAAGTCCCCAGCAGCCCCTACTACACTGAAGACACCTGCAGTTCTTGCTGCAAGAGAATCTCACTAGTCCTTACAGGCCCTGAGCCCAGTTTGGGAAGATGTCTGAAATTCACATGGCTACATTGCTGCAGAACAAGAGCACATGCTGTGTACCCTCTGTCTCTGTGACCCAAGCTGCTACAGCACAGTGCCATCTTGAAAGCAGAGCCACTGCTAGACTATGCCCTACTCTGGGCGCCAGCAGCCACTACATCTCCCTATCCTCAAGGTTCCTCCATCATACTATCTCGCTCACACAAGTGGGTGCAGCACCATGATCCCAGCTACTCAGACTTAGTCTGTCTGTTTGTTCAATCAATCATGTATTTTAAAAATATCATTTTAAGCACTTTTTTCCCCATGAAGTTTACTGGCCTCTGGAGATTAAAATGGTGAGGAAAAAAAACCCACAGAGCTTAAAGACTGGTGGGGAACCCATGGAGCATAAGTCATTAATCAACTAATTCCAATAACAATTCTGATGACTACCACAAAAACATTTTTATTGTACCATGGACACATAGAATTTAATAATGTAATCTCAATCTGTTGATCTGTTATTTTGGGCCACGAAGTGACCATGACAATGAAGGCTATGCAATGCAGAGCTACAAGGTCAAGCCTGGATTCCCAAGGCCTTCTTAGGTTAGAAACTTACTCTGTGGGGCAGAGTCAGCACACAACTCTGAACTCTTTCCCTCCCAATTTTGACATCACAGAGAAACAAACTTTTGTCTCGTCCAAGCCACTGTCATAAGAAGTTTTAGTCACAGCCCAAACTAATCTTAGCCAATACAGCTTCTTACTAAGATATGAAAGGAACATGAGTCTCCTTGTCTTCCTCCCAATTCCTGTGAGGTAATGATTCTGACATCTGCTTTGTTTTTTTTCTCTGAGACTCATGAGCACAATGCATTGATCATCAAAAGCCATTAATCAACTAATTCCAATAATTCTGATGACTACCACACAAAAAATTGTATTGTACCATGGATGCATAGAATTTAATAGTGTGACTTCAGTCTGTTGAATCTGGACAGCTTCTCTGAGGAAGAGACATTTAACTCATATCTGAGAGTTGATGAGAAGTGGCAAAGGCTAAAAGCATTCTAGTCCAAAAGTACAGCACATGCAAAGGCCCTGAGGTGGCAGAGCAAGTGGCATAATTAAAGAACAGAAACAAGATCAGGGTGGTTAAAGTGACATGAATACTGACAAAAGGTGAGGCTATAGAGATAGAGACCTGATTATGAAGGACATTGGAAAGATGTTAATCTAAGAACAGCTAGAAATCTATCCAATGGTTTTAACATAAAATGGCAGGAAGGTTGGGCAGGGGAGGAACCCAACACCATTTTTTTACATTTTCATGAGAGAAGAAGTTTGTCTCATTCTCCACTGTATCCCTTACACATAATAGGCACTAAAACTATTTGTGAGATTAATTAATACAGGAACAGATTACTTTTGCAAATATTATTTTGACTATAGCATGGAAGATACTGGTAAGAGAGAACAACGGGGTACAAGGGAACTAAATAGAAGGACTAAATTTAAGAGAACTAAATAGAAGGACTTGGTGATGGATTAAACGTAGCCAGGGAGAGCAGATGATATCTAGATAGCTCCTAGGTTTCTGGCATAAGCCACTGGGCAGATGACAGCTCCATTCATTGAGAATGGGAAAAGAGCCAGGGTTGAGAAGGAAGGTCACATTATGTCACCAAAAGTAGTTTCCATTTATATAGCCACAATCTGTGAATTTTGTCCACAAAGGTAGTAGGAAATAATGAAAATACATCCAAACAATCCCAAACTGTAAATCTGGAATGAGAAGTAGCCATAGGTCTCCTGATGACCCTGTTCAGTTCCTTCAGTTTTGAGAGTCATGACTAGAAGTTAAAATAAAATCTCCCTGTGGACACTTATTCTCAGCATTTGTGCACAGGTGATACAGGACTCAAATAAATCTGAAAAGTCAGTCTGTGTTGATTGGATATATATGAGAAGTAAAGTTATTCAAAGTAATTTGGTTTGGTAACAGTAGAGGTGATATGGGCTGAAGGTATACAAAAGTCTCAGACTCTTTAAAAAAATAAATCACCAACTAATAGACTTATCACCTCAGTGAGCTGGTGGTCTTTCTGAGAAACTGTTGAATTATGGCAGGGTTATGGTTCATTATACCCCTTTCCAACACCCCTCATTCCTCCCACAACCACAACTACCAAAATTAGAGAACTGACAGAGTGCCCAAACAATGGGATTGAACAATTTATTTATTTTGTATTTTTTTAAAGACAACATGAATCATTTTATTTTGAAGTAATGTAGATTCACAGGAAATTTTTTTTAAAAAAGTGTACAAGGAGATCTTGTATACCTTTTATTCAGTTTCCCGCAAACACATCAATTTTCATTACTATAGAACACTATGAAAACCAGGAAATGGGTATCAGTATAATCCTTATGTTTCATTTTTCAGCATGGGCTTACTTGTGTAACTCCCACAGTAAATTGTACTCATCTCTAGGGAATACATCATTTTTCTTCACCCTTGTTTTTTTTTTTTTTTTTTTTTAACTTTTAATTCAGATTTAAGGTGTACATGTGCAGATTTGTTACCTGGGTATATTGCATGATGCTGAGGTTTGGGGTATAAATGATCCTATTACTCAGGTACTAAGCATAGTATTCAACAGTTTTTCAGCCCTTGCCCACTCTTCTTCTTTCCTCTAGTAGTCCCCAGTTTCTATTGTTCCCATCTTTATGTCCACATATACCCAACGTTTAGCTCCCATACATAAGCAAGAATATGTGGTATTTTGTTTTCTTGAACAATTTATTATATCTCTTCAGTTTCATTTGGTCTCAGACACCGAGACTTTAGACTTCATAATATAGTTTATACCAAGGAGAAAAACTTATGACCTAGTAATCCAGTAGACATAAAATGAACTCCTTCTATAGGCTTGGAGATTATTTATGTGCTTTAAAATGAAAGGTCCACAATCCATATATCCAGGAATTCATCTAAAGTAAGAGATGATGTTCAGATATCTTTACCACTGGCATCCTGTTTTATCCTTCTATAGGACAGTAATTTTCCAAAACTAAAATCTCATGGTTTCCCTGAGGTAAGAATGATTGACAACATTTTACACTACAGATGGCTGAGCAGATGTGCACATAGGTATGGTACCTCACTGCAGACAACCCAGCCAATTGGAGAAGGGCTGAGAATTGCACTCTGAAGCAATTATGAATTCTATCCAGGGAGAGCAGAGATCCAACTCGTGTGGAATGGTCCCATTTTCAACTACTTTGGAATTCAGAATTAGACCAGTTTTGAGCCTGATCAGGTATTGTCCATATCCACAACTAATATTCCCACCATGAATTATACAGGCAACTTCAAAAAATTCTTTGCTTAAACAACGGGGTTAAGAGCACAGTCCTTGGAGATAAACAGACCTGTTGTTGAATCTCTGCTCTGCCTGTGAAAATGTAGGCAAATTGCTTATTCTCTCTAAGGCTCAGGTGCCTGACCTAGAATAGAATGTAATATTGCCTACTTCGTTGGATTCCTGTAAGTATATATGAGGCAAAGTGCTAAGCAAAGTGTTTAGCATATACCAACTACCAAAGGAGAATTAATAATTCTTAGAATTGCATACATCAATGGCCTGCAAATTATGGCACAAAAAGACTTCATTGTTTCCCTGGATCAGAAGTTATAAGGCACAACGTAATGAATCTTGAAAATTCCTACCAAAGCAGAGTTATAGTCTATAATTTTAGAGTTATAGTCTAAAACACATAGCTGTAAGAATGATATTTCTCTGAATTCTGTTTTATCCTTTTAAAAAATGACAGATTGTCATATTCCACAACATATCATGCATATTTTGAGATTTAAATTAACTACTCTGTCCTCCAGAAAGATATAATATAGTAATTCCTACACTTCTTGGTGACATGCTATGCCTGCTTCTAACACACATAGTGAAAAAGGAGGAACATGTTATGCCTTGGAGGCTTGAGGTATGGTTCTGCCTCTTACATGGGTAAGTAACTTACCTCTCTAGGCCTTAGTTTCCCCATATATAGAGTTGGAAGGGAAATATTTCCCTCACAGGATTTGCTTCCACTTCCCCTCTCCCACCCATTGCCACCCCCCAATCTACTACTTTCAGCTTTATCACATCCCTAAAAGTGTAATAAGATACTGTTGGCCAGGTACTGTGGCTCACTCCTGTAATCCCAGTACTTTGAGAGGCTGAGGTGGGTGGATCACCTGAGGTCAGGAGTTCGAGACCAGCCTGGCCAACATGGTGAAACTCAGTCACTACTAAAACCACAAAGATTAGCCGGTGTGATGGTCGGTGCCTGTAATCCCAGCTACTCGGGAGGCCAAGGCAGGAGAATTGCTTAAACCTGGGCGGACGCACATTGCAGTGAGCCAAGATCATGCCACTTTATTCTAGCCTGGGCGAAAAAGTCAAACTTGTCTTAAAAAAAAAAAAAAAAAAAAAAACAAACAAACAAAAAAAAAAAAACCTACTGTTTAAAAGTATTTATAGAGTCTAGTGCTAGGCATCACGGTAGAGGCTGAGTTAATAAAAGATAATTTCATGTCAAAATTTTAAAAGAAAATGTTCATGATGAGATCTGACCTTTTCTGACCTAGCCTGCAAAATCACACAGCATCACTTCTGCTGCATTCTACTGGTTAAAACCAAGTTACTAAGGTCAACCCAGATTCAAAGGAAGGAGACATAAACCCTACCACTTAGTGGAAGGAGTATAAAAAATATGTATACATAGTTTAAAACATGTATGTAGGCAAACTACTCTTAAAGTGTTCTAAATAAATAGGGGAAAGAAATACGGGCAAGACCTCTACACAGAAAATACAAAACATCATCAAGATTCATGGATTGAAGAACTTATTTCTGTAAAGATATTAATCTTTATTTTTTTAAATATTTAATAAAATCCTGATCAAAATTCCAACAAATGAAAACCAGTGTAATTCACCATATTAACAAACTGAAAACAAAAAACTACATGATTATCTTAACAGATAGAGCAAAAGAATGTAACAAAACCCAGTATCTATTGCTGATTTTTATAAAAACTCTCAGAAAATTAGGAATAGGAGAGACTCTTCTCTAGGCTTTCAAGGCATCTACAAAATACTTTTAGGTAACATTACACTTAATAGTGAAAAGTTAATGCTTTCCTCCTAACACCATGAACAAAGAAATGATGTTCATTTTCATCACTTCTATTCAAAACTGCACTAGAGAATCCAGACAGTTCAATAAGACAAGAAAGGCGGAGCAAGATGGCCGAATAGGAACAGCTCCAGTCTCCAACTCCCAGCGCAAAAGACACAGAAGACCGGTGATTTCTGCACTTTCAACTGAGGTACTGGGGTCATCTCACTGGGGAGTGCCGGACAATTGGTGCTGGTCAGCTGCTGCAGCCCGACCAGCCAGAGCTGAAGCAGGGCGAGGCATTGCCTCACCTGGGAAGCGCAAGGGGGAAGGGAATCCCTTTTCCTAGCCAGGCGAACTGAGACTAGGAAAAAATCAGGTAATTCCCACCCCAATACTGCGCTTTAAGCAAATGGGCACACCAGGAGATTATACCCACACCTGGCTGGGAGGGTCCCACGGCCACAGAGCCTCCCTCATTGCTAGCACAGCAGTCTGCGATCTAACCACAAGGCAGCAGCGAGGCTGGGGGAGGGGCGCCCGCCATTGCTGAGGCTTAAGTAGGCAAACAAAGCTGCTGGGAAGCTCAAACTGGGTGGAGCTCACAGCAGCTCAAGGAAACCTGCCTGTCTCTGTAGTCTCCACCTCTGGGGACAGGGCACAGCTAAAAAACAACAGGGGAAGCAGCAGAGGCCTGTGCAGACCCGAACGACTCTGTCTGACACCTTTGAAGAGAGCAGTGGATCTCCCAACACGGAGGTTGAGATCTGAGAACGGACAGACTGCCTGTTCAACTGGGTCCCTGATCCCTGAGTAGCCTAACTGGGAGACATCCCCCACTAGGGGCAGACTGACACCCCACACCTCACAGGGTGGAGTACACCCCTGAGAGGAAGCTTCTAAAGTAAGAATCAGACAGGTACACTCGCTCTTCAGCAATATTCTATCTTCTGCAACCTCTGCTGCTGATACCCAGGCAAACAGGGTCTGGAGTGGACCTCAAGCAATCTCCAACAGACCTACAGCTGATGGTCCTGACTATTAGAAGGAAAACTACCAAACAGGAAGAGCATCTATACCAAAACCCCATCAGTACGTCACCATCATCAAAGACCAGAGGCAGATAAAACCACAAAGATGGGGAAGAAGCAGGGCAGAAAAGCTGGAAATTCAAAAAATAAGAGCGCATCTCCCCCTGCAAAGGAACGCAGCTCATAGCCAGCAACGGATCAAAGCTGGTCAGAGAATGACTTTGACGAGATGAGAGAAGAAGGCTTCAGTCCATCAAACTTCTCAGAGCTAAAGGAGGAATTAAGTACCCAGCGTAAAGAAACTAAAAATCTTGAAAAAAGAGTGGAAGAATTGATAGCTAGAATAATTAATGCAGAGAAGGTCATAAATGAAATGACAGAGATGAAAACCATGACACGAGAAATACGTGACAAATGCACAAGCTTCAGTAACCGACTTCATCAACTGGAAGAAAGAGTATCAGCGATTGAGGATCAAATGAATGAAATGAAGCGAGAAGAGAAACCAAAAGAAAAAAGAAGAAAAAGAAATGAACAAAGCATGCAAGAAGTATGGGATTATGTAAAAAGACCAAATCTACATCTGATTGGGGTGCCTGAAAGTGAGGGGGAAAATGGAACCAAGTTGGAAAACACTCTTCAGGATATCATCCAGGAGAACTTCCCCAACCTAGTAGGGCAGGCCAACATTCAAATTCAGGAAATACAGAGAACACCACAAAGATACTCCTCCAGAAGAGCAACTCCAAGACACATAATTGCCAGATTCACAAAAGTTGAAATGAAGGAAAAAATCTTAAGGGCAGCCAGAGAGAAAGGTCGGGTTACCCACAAAGGGAAGCCCATCAGACTAACAGCAGACCTCTCGGCAGAAACTCTACAAGCCAGAAGAGAGTGGGGGCCAATATTCAACATTCTTAAAGAAAAGAATTTTAAACCCAGAATTTCATATCCAGCCAAACTAAGTTTCATCAGTGAAGGAGAAATAAAATCCTTTACAGATAAGCAAATGCTTAGAGATTTTGTCACCACCAGGCCTGCCTTACAAGAGACCCTGAAGGAAGCCCTAAACATGGAAAGGAACAACCGGTACCAGCCATTGCAAAAACATGCCAAAATGTAAAGACCATGAAGGCTAGGAAGAAACTGCATCAACTAACGAGCAAAATAACCAGTTAATATCATAATGGCAGGATCAAGTTCACACATAACAATATTAACCTTAAATGTTAATGGACTAAATGCTCCAATTAAAAGACACAGACTGGCAAACTGGATAAAGAGTCAAGACCCCACCAGTCTGCTGTCTTCAGGAGACCCATCTCACATGCAGAGACATACATAGGCTCAAAATAAAGGGATGGAGGAAGATCTACCAAGCAAATGGAGAACAAAAAAAAGCAGGGGTTGCAATCCTAGTCTCTGATAAAATAGACTTTAAACCATCAAACATCAAAAGAGACAAAGAAGGCCATTACATAATGGTAAAGGGATCAATTCAACAGGAAGAGCTAACTATCCTAAATATATATGCACCCAATACAGGAACACCCAAATTCATAAAGCAAGTCCTTAGAGACTTACAAAGAGACTTAGATTCCCATACAATAATAATGGGAGACTTCAACACTCCACTGTCAACATTAGACAGATCAACGAGACAGAAAGTTAACAAGCATATCCAGGAATTGAACTCATCTCTGTACCAAGCGGACCTAATAGACATCTATAGAACTCTCCACCCCAAATCAACAGAATATACATTCTTCTCAGCACCACATCGCACTTATTCCAAAATTGACCACATAATTGGAAGTAAAGCACTCCTCAGCAAATGTACAAGAACAGAAATTATAACAAACTGTCTCTCTGACCACAGTGCAATCAAACTAGAACTCAGGATTAAGAAACTCAATCAAAACCGCTCAACTACATGGAAACTGAACAACCTGTTCCTGAATGACTACTGGCTACATAACGAAATGAAGGCAGAAATAAAGATGTTCTTTGAAACCAATGAGAACAAAGATACAACATACCAGAATCTCTGGAACACATTTAAAGCAGTGTGTAGAGGGAAATTTATAGCACTAAATGCCCACAAGAGAAAGCAGGAAAGATCTAAAATTGACACTCTAACATCACAATTAAAAGAACTGGAGAAGCAAGAGCAAACACATTCAAAAGCTAGGAGAAGGCAAGAAATAACTAAAATCAGAGCAGAACTGAAGGAGATAGAGACACAAAAAACCCTCCAAAAAATCAATGAATCCAGGAGTTGGTTTTTTGAAAAAATCAACAAAATTGACAGACCGCTAGCAAGGCTAATAAAGAAGAAAAGAGAGAGGAATCAAATAGATGCAATAAAAAATGATAAAGGGTATATCACCACGGACCCCACAGAGATACAAACTATCACCAGAGAACACTATAAACACCTCTACGCAAATCAACTAGAAAATCTAGAAGAAATGGATAATTTCCTGGACACTTACACTCTTCGAAGACTAAACCAGGAAGAAGTTGAATCCCTGAATAGACCAATAGCAGCCTCTGAAATTGAGGCAATAATTAATAGCCTACCAAGCAAAAAAAGTCCAGGACCAGATGGATTCACAGCTGAATTCTACCAGAGGTACAAAGAGGAGCTGGTACCATTCCTTCTGAAACTATTCCAATCAATAGAAAAAGAGGGAATCCTCCCTAACTCATTTTATGAGGCCAACATCATCCTGATACCAAAGCCTGGCAGAGACACAACAGAAAAAGAAACTTTTAGACCAATATCCCTGATGAACATCGATGCAAAAATCCTCAATAAAATACTGGCAAACCAGATTCAGCAGCACATCAAAAAGCTTATCCACCATGATCAAGTGGGCTTCATCCCTGGGATGCAAGGCTGGTTCAACATTCGCAAATCAATAAACGTAATCCAGCATATAAACAGAACCAAAGACAAGAACCACATGATTATCTCAATAGATGCAGAAAAGGCTTTTGACAAAATTCAGCAGCCCTTCATGCTAAAAACACTCAATAAATTCGGTATTGACGGAACGTACCTCAAAATAATAAGAGCTATTTATGACAAACCCACAGCCAATATCATACTGAATGGGCAAAAACTGGAAAAATGTCCTTTGAAAACTGGCACAAGACAGGGATGCCCTCTCTCACCACTCCTATTCAACATTGTGTTGGAAGTTCTGGCTAGGGCAATCAGGCAAGAGAAAGAAATAAAGCGTATCCAGTTAGGAAAAGAAGAAGTCAAATTGTCCCTGTTTGCAGATGACATGATTGTATATTTAGAAAACCCCATTGTCTCAGCCCAAAATCTCCTTAAGCTGATAAGCAACTTCAGCAAAATCTCAGGATACAAAATTAATGTGCAAAAATCACAAGCATTCTTATACACCAGTAACAGACAAACAGAGAGCCAAATCATGAATGAACTTCCATTCACAATTGCTTCAGAGAGAATAAAATACCTAGGAATCCAACTTACAAGGGATGTAAAGGACCTCTTCAAGGAGAACTACAAACCACTGCTCAGTGAAATAAAAGAGGACACAAACACATGGAAGAACATACCATGCTCATGGATAGGAAGAATCAATATCGTGAAAATGGCCATACTGCCCAAAGTTATTTATAGATTCAATGCCATCCCCATCAAGCTACCAATGAATTTCTTCACAGAATTGGAAAAAACGGCTTTAAAGTTCATATGGAACCAAAAAAGAGCCCGCATTGCCAAGACAATCCTAAGTCAAAAGAACAAAGCTGGAGGCATCATGCTACCTGACTTCAAACTATACTACAAGCCTACAGTAACCAAAACAGCATGGTACTGGTACCAAAACAGAGATATAGACCAATGGAACAGAACAGAGTCCTCAGAAATAATACCACACATCTACAGCCATCTGAGATTTGACCAACCTGAGAGAAACAAGAAATGGGGAAAGGATTCCCTATTTAATAAAAGGTGCTGGGAAAATTGGCTAGCAGTAACTAGAAAGCTGAAACTGGATCCTTTCCTTACTCCTTATACGAAGATTAATTCAAGATGGATTAGAGACTTAAATGTTAGACCTAATACCATAAAAACCCTAGAAGAAAACCTAGGTGGTACCATTCAGGACATAGGCATGGGCAAGGACTTCATGTCTAAAACACCAAAAGCAACGGCAGCAAAAGCCAAAATTGACAAATGGGATCTAATTAAACTAAAGAGCTTCTGCACAGCAAAAGAAACTACCATCAGAGTGAACAGGCATCCTACAGAATGGGAGAAAATTTTTGCAAACTACTCATCGAACAAAGGGCTAATATCCAGAATCTACAAAGAACTCAAACAAATTTACAAGAAAAAAACAAACAACCCCATCAAAAAGTGGGCAAAGGATATGAACAGACATTTCTCAAAAGAAGACATTCATACAGCCAACAGACACATGAAAAAATGCTCACCATCACTGGCCATCAGAGAAATGCAAATCAAAACCACAATGAGATACCATCTCACACCAGTTAGAATGGCAATCATTAAAAGTCAGGAAACAACAGATGCTGGAGAGGATGTGGAGAAATAGGAACACTTTTACACTGTTGGTGGGATTGTAAACTAGTTCAACCATTATGGAAAACAGTATGGCAATTCCTCAAGGATCTAGATCTAGATGTACCATATGACCCAGCCATCCCACTACTGGGTATATACCCAAAGGATTATAAATCATGCTGCTATAAAGACACATGCACACGTATGTTTATTGCGGCACTATTCACAATAGCAAAGTCTTGGAATCAACCCAAATGTCCATCTGTTACAGACTGAATTATGAAAAATGTCGCACATATACACCATGGAATATTATGCAGCCATAAAAAAGGATGAGTTTGCGTCCTTTGTAGGGACATGGATGCAGCTGGAAACCATCATTCTTAGCAAACTATCACAAGAAGAGAAAACCAAACACCGCATGTTCTCACTCATAGGTGGGAACTGAACGATGACATCACTTGGACTTGGGAAGGGGAACATCACACATTGGGGCCTATCATGGGGAGGGGGCAGAGGGGAGGGATTGCATTGGGAGTTATACCTGATATAAATGACGAATTGATGGGTGCTGACGAGTTGATGGGTGCAGCACACCAACATGGCACAAGTTTACATATGTAACAAACCTGCACATTATGCACATGTACCCTAGAACTTAAAGTATAACAATAAAAAAAAAAAAGAATATTGACCTGAAGTTTTCTTTTTGTGTTAAAAAAAAAAAAAAAAGACAAGAAAAAAAATACAAGACATCTAGATTGTAAAGGAAGAAGTAGAACTCCTTATATTCATGGACAATATGATTATCTATGCAGAAAATCCCAGGGTATCCTCAGAAAACCTATTACAACTAATAAGTGCTTACATAATGCTGCAGGATAAAAGATCAATATAAAAATAATCTTTTCATATAATAGCAATAAACACATTGAAATTATAAATAAAACAATACCATTTACAATAATATCAAATATATAAAATATTTAGGGATAAATCTGTCAAAAGTATGTAAGACTTGCATAATAAAAATTATGAAATACTTCAGAGGGTACATAAATAAATAGAGAGATATACCATGTTTATGGATCAGAAGATTCAATTTTGTTCAAATGTCAATTCTCTCTAAATTGATCTATAAAATCAAGGTAATCACAGTCAAAATTACAGCACGTTTTTGTGCTAGAAATTCACAAGCTTACTCTAAAATCAATACAGGAATGCAAATGGCTTAAAATAGCCAAAATGACTTTGAAAATAAGAGAACAAAGTTGAGGACTAACATTACCTGATCTCAGGACTTACTTAAGAGCTACAGTAATCAAAAGAGTCTGGCATTGGTGTCAAGATAGACAAGTTGGATAACCATTTGTAGAAAAAAGTTAACTTCTTCCATACCTCATATCATCTATAAATATTATTTCAAATGGATCACAGGCCTAAATGTAAATCTGAAAACTATAAAACTTCTAGAAGAAAATATAGAAAAGAAACTTGGTGACTTTAGATTGGGCAAATATTTTTTCAGATACAAAACCAAAAGCATAATCAATACTAGGAAAAAAATGATAAATTGGATTCCACCAAAATTAAAAACTTGTGTTCTTCAAAAGACATTCTTATCCCAGCTACTAGGGAAGCTGAGGTAGGAGGATCACTTGAGCCCAGGAGGTCGAGGCTGCAGTGAACTGTGATCCTGCCATTGCATTCCAGCCTGAGTGACAGAGTAAATCACTTTCTCAAACAAACAAAGATTTTCTTAAGAAAACAAAGTCACGAACAAGGAGGAAATAATTGCAAAGCATATATCTGATAAGGCCTTGTATCCACAATATATAATGAACTCTCAAAAGTCAACAATAAGAAAATCAACAACCCAGTAAACTGGAAAAAACATTGGATAAACACTTTACCAAAAAATATATACAGTTGGCAGGTAAGCACATGAAAAGATGCTTAACATCATAGTCACTAGGAAAATGCAAATTAAAATCACTTCACATCTATTAGAATGTCTAAAATTAAAAATACTGACCATACCAAGTTCCAGTTGAAGACGTTGAGCAGTTGGAATTCTCACACACCGTTGGTGAGATGTAATGTTGGGAATGGTAGTCTCATGCACATAGCCTTTTGACTCACACTTGGCCACACAAGATACCAAGACATAAAGAGTTCACAAGGCCTGTGCTAGTCTTATTCCCTTCTGTAGGAATGCCTTTCCCGTTTGCAAGCTCAGTGTGTGATCCTTTGTTATGCTTAAGCATGTGTGTCACATGGCATCTGGCCAATCCCATTGCTATATCTGTCTTCCTTGTGGGAGGAGACAGGGTCCTTCTACTGTGGCACAACAGGGGTGCATATAAGAAAATCGCCCTGCATCTGCTACTGGGAGATACCCACTGGCCATGGGAAACTAACACATACTATTGAAGCTGACCTTGCTCTGTTTCTTCTCAATGTAAGTCAAGTGTTGTTCTATTTAGTGCTTGACTGTGTTCTGCTTTCCTTGCCAACTCTGATACCAACATACAATGAGTAGATGTTTTTACAGTCCTCCACTGGGATTAATAACTAATACCAGCATTCTGCTTAACATGTAAAATGGCCAGCCAGTTTGGGAAACAGTTGGGCAGCTTCCTAAATAGTTAAACACGTATCTGCTAATGACCTAACCTTTCCACTCTGAGTAATTTACTCAAGAGAAATAAAAGCATAAGTCCATAAAAGACTTACACATGAACATACTTAACAGTTTTATTTATAGTAGCCAAAAACAAGTCAACCAACATGTTCATCAACAGGGAAATATACAAATTTATACAATGAGATTCTATTCCACAATAAAAAAGAATGAACTATTGATAACAGAATGAATGAATCTTAAATAAGTATGCTGAGTGAAAGAAGTCAGACCAAGAAAAATGTAAATACTGTATGATTCCATTTATATAAAATTCTACAAAATGCAAACAAATTATATAAACCATAATATCAACAGTTTTCTGCCAATAGGGCACTGGGAAGGTTAGGATGGAGGAATTATCCAGGGGCACAAGGAAAGTGTTAGGTGATGGATATATTCATTATCTTGATTCTGGTGATTGTTTCATGGATTATTACATATGTCAGCACTTATAAAATTACCCTTTAAATAAACACATTTCATTATATGTGGATTATATCTCAATAGGGCTGCTACACAATTCCAAAAAGATTTTTGGTGAAACTTAAAGGCTTTTTCCAAAATTTATATGAAAAAGGCAAAGTGACAAGTATAGATCAGACAATTTTGCAGAACAAAATTAGAGGAAATAAACCAACAGCATGGATAAGAGAGTTGAGAAACATTCAGTCACTTGATTTATTTTTAAAAATTACACTACAGAATAGTGAGTGAAAAATGATCTTTTCAACAAATGGTGCTGGCTCAATCAGATATTCATGAAGAATTAAATAAATTTTGATTCCTAGCTTATACCATACTCTGAAATTAACTCCAGCTGGATTGTGGATCGCAATGTAAAAAATAAAACAATAAAATCTCTATTAATAAAAGGTAACAGAAAATATCTTTGTTCACCTTGAGGGTAGGCAAAGATTTCTTAAATGGGGCAAAAACAGCACTAACCACAAAGGAAAAGATAGATAAACTGGGTTACATTAAAATTTAAAACTTCTATTCATTAATAAACACCATTAAAATGGTGAAAAAACAATAAATAGAATAGAGAATTTATACAACACCTATATAATCCCAGCAGGATTTGTATCCTACAAATCAGAAAGAATAAGACAGCCTGATTTGTTTCTAAAATAAGCAAAAAATTTAAAGAGAAACTTTACAAGGAAAGGTGTCCAACTGGCCAATGAACACCTGGAAAGGTGGTTAACCACTTAAGTCAACAGGAAACTGTAGAATAAAAGAAAAGTGAGATACCACAACATACCCACAATAGTGGCAAAAATTTTAGCAAGTGACAATACCAAATATTGGCAAGACTGTAGAACAACTGAAACCCTCACATACTGATGGTAGAAATGTAAACTGGTGCAACGACTTGGGAATATGGTTTAGCTCATGCATAAATTCAAACAAATATATGTATAACCTAGGACCCTACAATCCTCCTCTTGGTAATAAATTCAACAAAAATTATTGTTAATGGGAATATAATTAGTACAGACTCAAAAAGAACAATTTGTCAGTATCAAGTGAATTCTTCCAATTCTACTCTTAAGA
Organism: Piliocolobus tephrosceles; assembly: GCF_002776525.5. Classification (NCBI taxonomy): domain Eukaryota; kingdom Metazoa; phylum Chordata; class Mammalia; order Primates; family Cercopithecidae; genus Piliocolobus; species Piliocolobus tephrosceles. The sequence goes on from NC_045438.1 coordinate 111,245,402, forward strand.
AGTTAACTGACGGAAATATTTACCTAAGTAACAAAACAAATTTTTGTATGTAGATGTTTATTATAGTATTATTTGTAGTGGGAAAAATTAGAAATAACCTGAATGTTTATGAATTGGTGAATGGTTAATTAAATTATAGATGCATGAAAATTACCTAAGAATTAAAAAGAATGAGGCAGATCTATATGTTTTGGTTGGAAAGATATACTACATACATTGTTAAATAAAAAAATTACAGAGCAATATACATGGCATGATTATTTATGAACAGAAAATACAACCATTTAAAATGTTTCAAGTATACATACATGCAAATGCAGAGAATGATCTGGAAAGACAGAAACAAATGGTTAACAGTGGCTGTCTTTGGGAAGCAGGATTGGATGGGGGCAAGGCATGTAAAGGATATTTAGGTTTTATACTATGTAATTTTAACTACAAAAACATTTTCATGAATTGCTTGCATATTTATTAAAAGACTAGTTTTTGTCCTCACAGGGAGACACTCAGTTGAAGAAGCAATAAAATATAAGCATCATTAGCATTAAAATGAAGGCTGCCTGCTGCAAGTGGAGGGGCATAACATTGTTGACATAAGCCTTACATTTCACTTTAAAGAAAGCATCAAAATAACAATGGCTCCACCTCCTCCCAACAAGATGAAAAAAGATCTTTGTATAGAACCAGGAGTAGTTACAGGTTTCACAGATTCTGAAACATATGTAGTTCTTAAAAAAAAAATATACTGAGGGTGGGATTGTTGACTTGTATGGTAGGGATATGTTTATAAGAAAATTTTAAACTGTTTTTCAAGGTGGGCATACCATTTGGCAATCTCACCAGTAGTGTATGAGAATTCTGCTTGGTCCACATCCTTGCAAGTTAACTTGGTATCATATTTTTTTAAATATATGTAACTCTCCCAAGTAGGCTACTAATGGTATCATATGGTGGCTATAATTTGCATTTCATGCTTGCATAGTTTATGTGATTATTTGCTATATACCGAGTTTCTTTGGTGAAGTGTCTGTTCAGATCTTTTGCAAAAATTTTATTTGGTTGTTTTGTCTCTTATTATCAAATTTGTAAAGTTATTTGTATAGTCTGAATACAAGTCCTTTGTTAAAAATGTGATATGAAAATATTTATCCCAATCTTTGACTTGTCTTTTTATTCTTTCAACAGTTTCTTTGAATAAGACAAGTTTTTTAATTTTGATGAAGTGCAACTCAACAATTTGTTCTCTATTTTGTGACGTTCGTGTCATACCTAAGAAAGTCTTTGCTTAATCCAAGGTCACAAATATTTTCCCCTGTGTTTTCTTCTGGAAGTCAAGTCTTAGTTTCTATATTTAAGTCTGGCACCTATTTTCAGTTCATTTTTGCATGAAGTGTGGAGTATGCGTTAGAGTTCATGCCTTGGTATATGGCAGTCCAGTTGTTTCAGCACAATTTGTTGACAAGATTATTCTTTCTACACTGTGGTTGAAAATCAATTGACCATATATGTGTGGCATATTTCTGAACTCTATTCTGTTCCATTTAACTATATGTCTGTCAGGCCTCTGAGCCCAAGCTAAGCCATCATATCCCCTGTGACCTGCACATATACATCCAGATGGCCTGAAGCAACTGAAGATCCACAAGAGAAGTGAAAATAGCCTTAACTGATGACATTCCACCATTGTGATTTGTTCCTGCCCCACCTTAACTGGGCGATTAACCTGGTGAAATTCCTTCTCCTGGCTCAGAACCTCCCCACTGAGCACCTTGTGACCCCCACCCCTGCCTGCAAGAAAACAACCCCCTTTGACTGCAATTTTCCACTACCCACCCAAGTCCTATAAAATAGCCCCACCCCTATCTCCCTTTGCTCTCTTCAGACTCAACCCGCCTGCACCCAGGTGAAATAAACAGCCTTGCTGCTCACACAAAGTCTGTTTGGTGGTCTCTTCACACAGACGCACATGACATGTGGTGCCGAAGACCCGGGACAGGAGGACTTCTTCAGGAGACAGATCCCCTGTCCTTGTCCTCCCTCCATGAGGAGATCCACCTGTGACGTCGAGTCCTCAGACCAACCAGTCCAAGGAACATCTCACCAATTTCAAAGCAGGTAAGAGTCTTTTCACTCTCTTCTCCAGCCTCTCTCACTATCCTTCAATCTCCCTGTCCTTCCAATTCCAGTTCTTTTTCCTCTCTGGTAGAGACAAAGGAGACACATTTTATCCGTGGACCCAAAACTCTGGTGCCAGTCACGGACTCTGGAAGACAGTCTTCCCTTGGTGTTTAATCACTGCAGAGATGCCTGCCTGATTATTCACCCACACTCGATTGGTGTCTGATCACCACGGGGATGCCTGACTTGGTCATTCATCCACATTCCCTTGGTGGCAAGTCAATTGTGGGGATGCCTGCTTTGGCTGCTCACCCACCCCCTTCTGTGTCTGCACCTTTCTCTTTAAACTTACTTCCTTCACTATGGGCAACCTTCCACCCTCCATTCCTCCTTCTTCTCCCTTAGCCCGTGTTCTCAGAAACTTAAAACCTCTTCAACTTTTGCCTGACCTAAAACCTAAGCATCTTATTTTCTTCTGCAACACCGCTTGGCCCCAATACAAACTCGATAATGGTAAATAGGTTCTAAACGGCACTTTTGATTTCTCCATTTTACAAGACCTGGATGATTTTTGTCAAAAAATGGACAAATGGTCTGAGATGCCTGACGTCCAGGCATTCTTTTACACATTGGTCCCTCCCTAGTCTCTGTTCCCAATGCGACTCGTCCCAAATCCTCCTTCTTTCTCTCCCACCTGTCCCCTTCAGTCCCAACCCCAAGTGTCGCTGAGTCTTTTGAATCTTCCTTTTCTACAGACCCATCTGACCTCTCCTCCCCAGGCTGCTCCTTGTCAGGCCAAGCCAGGTCCCAATTCTTCCTCAGCCTCCCCTCCCCCACCCTATAATCCTTTTATCACCGCCCCTCCTCATACCTGGTCTGGATTACAGTTTCATTCCACGACTAGCCCTCCCCCATTGGCCCAACAATTTCCTCTTAAAAAGGTAACTGGAGCTAAAGGCATAGTCAAGGTTGATTCTCCTTTTTCTTTATCACACCTCTCCCAAATCAGTTAGTGTTTAGGCTCTTTTTCATGAAATATAAAAACCCAGCCCAGTCCATGGCCCGTTTGGCAACAACCCTTAGACGTTTTACCGCCCTAGACCCATAGGGACCAGAAGACTGTCTTATTGTCAATATACATTTTATTACCCAACCCACTCCCAACATTTAAAAAAGCTCCAGAAATTAGATTATGGCTCTCAAACCCCACAACAGGACTTAATTAACCTCACCTTCAAGGCGTACAATAATATAGTAGAGGCAGCCAAGTAGCAATGTATTTCTGAGTTGCAATTCCTTGCCTCCACTGTGAGATAAACCCCAGACACATCTCCAGCACACAAGAACTCCAAACGCCTGAACTGCAGCGGCCAGGCATTCCTCCAGGACCACCTGCCCCAGGAGCTTGCTTCAAGTGCCAGAAATCTGGCCACTGGGCCAAGGAATGCCTGTAGCCCGGGATTCCTCCGAAGCCATGTCCCATCTGCGCAGGACCCCAATGAAAATCAGATAGTCCAACTTACCCAGCAGTCACTCCCAGAGCCCCTGGAGCTCTGGCCCAAAGCTCTCTGACTGACTCCTTCCCAGATCTTCTCAGCTTAGCGGCTGAAGACTGATGCAGCCCGATTGCCTCAGAAGCCCCCTAGACCATCATGGATGCTGAGCTTCGGGTAACGCTCACAGTGGAGGGTAAGTCTGTCCCCTTAATCAATACAGAGGCTACCCATTCCACATTACCTTCTTTTCAAGGGCCTGTTTCCTCTGCCTCCATAACTGTTGTGGGTATTGATGGTCAGGCTTCTAGACCCCTTAAAACTCCCCAACTCGGATGCCAACTTGGACATTCTTTTATGCACTCCTTTTTAGTTATCCCCACCTGCCCAACTCCCTTATTAGACTGACACATTTTAACTAAATTATCTGCTTCCCTGATTATTCCTGGATTACAGCCACATTTCATTGCCACCTTTTATCCCAGCCCAAAGCCTCCTTTGCATCTTCCTCTCATATCCTCCCACCTTAACCCACAAGTGTGGGACACCTCCACTCCCTCCCTGGCAACCGATCACATGCCCATTACCATCCCATTAAAACCTAATCACCCTTACCCTGCTCAATGCCAGTATCCCATCCCACAACAGGCTTTAAGGGGATTAAAGCCTGTTATCACTCGCCTGCTACAGCATGGGCATCCTTCAAGACACACATTAAAACTCTGAGAGAAAGTCAACCCACATCTCCCAGAACTAAGTTCAGGTCCTATGATATATTCTCTTGATAATTACAATATTTAATTGCAGTTAATTACTTTTATGAGTAATTTTAGAGCCTGTTTCTAGGGTCAGACTGCTTGGATTTAAATTCTATCTCTGGAACCTAATTGTTAGATGTTGTATTAGTGAGGCTAGGTCACGCTATGCGGTAGCACCAAATTAACTGGAAAATCCCAGTGATTTAACCTAAAAAAAGTTTATTCCTTGCCCATAAAGTCCACTCTGCAAGGCCCATGTTCAGTATGGTAGCTTGGCAATCCAGAATGCTTTCATCTGTGGCTCCTCCACATCAACATTGGCAACCATGATTACCAAAGAAGCCAGAGCACACAGGCACAGTGTCTGTACGCGGCCTCTGCCAAAGGGCATCCTCCTCATTTCCATTCACACTGCATTACCTAGAAATAGCCACGACTTCCCCTAATCATGAGAGGCCTAAGAAGTGCAGTCCTCCGTATACCTAGGTAGAAGGGAAGAATGCAATATGGGCAAGCACTAGTGCAATGGGTAGAAAATGTTCTCCCAAGATATCTGCAATGAAAAAAAATTGTTGTGAATGGCAAAAAGTTGCCTGGGGCAGGTGGTGGGGTCTCTGTGGATGTGATTAAAGTAAGGATCTTGAGATGGGGAAGGATTAGCTGAGTAGATCCTAAATGTAACCACATATATCCTTATAAGAGGGAGACAAAGAGAGATTTTACCCAGAAGAGGAAAAGCAGCATGACACAGAGACAGAAATAGAGGTGATGTGGCCATAGATCAAGGAATGCCAACAGCCACCAGGAGCTAGAGGCAGCAAGAAACATATTCTTCCTGAGAGCCTCTAGAAGGAGAGTGGACACACTAACACCTTAATTTCAGCCCAGTGATACTGATCTTGAACCACTGGACTCCAGAGCTGTGGGAGTATAAATTCCTCTTGCTTTAATCCACCAAGTTTATGGTCATTTTTTACAGTAGCCACGGGAATCTAATACAACTAGGAATTTTACAGTAGTAACCAAGGGTGAGTTACTTAACCTGTCTGTGCTCCAGTTTCACATATTTGTTAGAAAGGGATATTAATCACGTTTGTCACATAAGGTTATTATCAGAATTAAATGACCAAAGTTCTAGAAACAGTGTTTGGCACATAGTAAGCCATTAATTAATTACCAGCCATTGTCTGTTTCCTTGGCTAGACCGTAAGTTTGATGAGAACAAATTATCATCTTGTTTACAAGAATACCTGGCTAAGGAATGAGGCAGAGTTCAGGTATTAGAAGGTGTGACAATCTGAACAAGAGCAACTAGCTGACCTGAGTCATCTAAGCTTCCAAGTCCATAATCCTTCAGTTCTCCTTAAGGATCTAACTGGCCTAGGTCCCAGGACCAAGCTGAGCACATGGGAGAGTCAAGAGTCTCTAGCTGCAGATAATGGGGATCTGCAGTATGGAGCCCTGTATGGGTTCTTGCATGGCTGAGACTTTACAAGATGCCAAGGAGAAAATGGATGCTGCTTTCTTCCTCACAAAAGGAACTCTTACAGACAACAACTTTAAAAATTACCTACATATCAGGTAATCGTACACTTTTAAGTGATTCAAAGAACTGAAGAAATTTTAAAAAGCTAGATATACATCCTGAGACAAATGCAGATTCGATTTAGAAGAGAAGCCATAGAGAATTACACACAAGACATGACTCTTTGTGAGTCACATAGTTGTAGAGCACAAAAAACACTAAAGGTAATTTGACTAGTTTGATGTTAACAGCTCTCATCATTTTCTTTTGAGGTTCCTCACAGCGCTGAGGAATCAACCCCAAGACAGGATAGCACTGTGTATTTGGCCACTGATATGGTTTGGCTCTGTGTCCCCATCCAAATTTCATCTTGTAGCTCCCATAATTCCCATGTGTTGTGGGAGGGATGTGGTGGGAGATAATTGAATCATGGGGGAGGGTTTTTCCCATGCTCTTCTCATGACAGCAAACACATCTCATGAGATCTGATGGTTTTAGAAACCAGAGTTTCCTGCACAAGCTCTCTTCTCTTGACTGCTGCCATGTGAGATGTGCCTTTCACCTTTTGTCATGAGTGTGAGGCCTCCCCAGCCACGTAGAATTGTAAGTCCATAAACATCTTTCTTTCGTAAATTGCCCAGTCTCAGGTATGTCTTTATCAGCAGCATGAAAATGACTAATACAGCCACTGGCATAAGAGATAGTGCAAATAAGAGACTGTCAAAGGGAGGAAAAATCCTGCTCCTTAGCAGGGAGAAGCAGCTTCCTACAAAGCCCTGATGTGGTTCGAGAGCCAAGTCAAGGGAGCCCTGACCTAAGAGCCTTGTAATGCAGCGGTGGAAATTTAAAAGTTAGTAAATGTGGGATAATGTTTTTTCTCTTCATTGCCATTATAGGTGAAAACTTCAAGAAAGGTAAGATTCATTTCAGGGATCAAAACTCTGGTTTTACTTAGTCATAACACATTTTACATGAGGAGGATTTACATTAATTATATTTCAAGTGATATGTCATCAACAAAAAAGTAAAATAAGAAATATAAACTCTGTATGGTCCAAATGTAAGTGTTGTGGTGACACCGCAAGGGTAGGAACAATGTCTCATTTGTTGTTTTGAACCTAGCAAAGGCCCTTATGAGTAGTAAACCGTGACTAAAAGAAAAAAAGGTGGAGGCAGAGGCATAGCAAGTTATAATTAATCAGGAAGGCTTCATAGGGCTAATTTCATTCAGTATTTTGTTAATGTATGGCAAATCCTCACTGATGTTAAGTGTACTTATTCATTCAACAAATACATATTTGCAGAAAAGGGCAAATATTTATGTGCAGAAAAGAGTTAGCATAGCAGTCTGGAGACTGACTGCCCATCCTTAGAAAGTTCTGCTTATAAGGTTGGTCTTTGCCTGGCACTCAAGAAGCTGACTGATAAACATTTCCCTACACTGATATAAAACTTTCTCTAAATGAAAAAGTGGCTTACTGTACCTAAATGTTACACATGATGTGGTTTATGCTGAACACCCTCTTCCAGGAGTCTAATTTAGGTACCTGCCTGATATGGTTTGCCTCTGTGTCCTCACCCAAATATCATCTCGAATTATAATCCCCATGTATTGAGGGCAGGACCTGGTGGGAAGTTATTGGATCATGGGAGCAGTTTCCTCCATGCTGTACTTATGATGGTGAGTTCTCACTAGATCTGATAGTTTTAAACTGTGGCACTTCTCCTTTGCTCACTCTATCTCTCCTGATGCCATGTAAAATGTGCTTTGCTTCCCCTTCACCTTCTACCATGTTTGTAAGTTTCCTGAGGTCTCTCCAGTCATATGAAATTGTGAGTCAATTAAACTTCTTTTCTTCATAAATTACCCAGTATCAGGTAGTATCTTTAAAGCAGTGTGAAAATGGATTAATACAATGCCTAAGTGACCAGCTCAGTAGACTTTGAGCACTAAGTCTCCAATGAGCTTCCCTGGTAGAAGCTCACGTATCTCACCACCAGAAGAAGTAAGTACATCCTGTGGGGTTCCATTGAGGGAGTATTCCTGCAAGCTTGCTCTTGTTTTTTTCCCAAACTTGGCTCCATGTGCCTTGTGCCTTAGCTAATTCTGATTTTTATCTTTTCACCATGATAAATCACAGATGTGAATATGTTTCCATTCTGAGTCTGTCTTTCTAATGAATCACTGAACCTGGTAGTGATCTTGGAAACCCCAAACACAGAGCCAGGTACATGACATGAGCTAAGTTCTAGATTTGCAATATCCGTGCCTTCCTGGAGTTTACAAGACTATCGATAAAGAGACATGAATCAGATGATCATACAAAAAAATAAAATATAACTGCAGTAGGTGCTATGAAGAAGGTCATGAGGCCATGAGGCATATAATAATATAGTAAAGAATTTGGCATAACCAAAGAAGTGGGAAGACTTGCTTGAGAAAGGGAAAATGGGAAGATAATCAACAGGGACTGGAACAAGCATCCCAAAGTAGCAGGAATCCTTGAGAATAAGCATCCCAAGGTAGAACAAGGTAGAAGGAATAAGCCATGGAATGGTCCTGGGACTGGCAGTGGCTGGAGCTGAAAAACATGGGTGATCAGGAGGAGAGAGGAAGATTGGAAAGTAGGCAGGAGGCAGTCCATACACAACCTGTGGCTCAAGTTAAAGAATCTGGCCTTTATTCTAATAATATTGAGAATCCATTCAAGAGTTTGCATGATCAGATGTGTGTGTTTAAGATATGTATATATTTTTAATATATATATATAAACATATATATTGCACAGAAAGTACAGAGTTCCCACATACCTCCTTCCCCAATTATGTACAGCCTTTCCCATTGTCAACACCCCCCCATACCCCCCAGAGTGATCCATTTGTTTCAATTGGTGAATCTACATTGGCACATCATTATTACCAAAAGCCCATCATTTACATTAGCATTCATTCTTGGTGTTATACATTCTATAGGTTTTGACAAACAAATAATAACAAAGGAATTACAATTTTATATAAAAAATTAAGGGAAATACAATTTGATACAAAAATAACTGTTGGTAAGGCTTGAACTCATGGAAAATTTGACAAGGGTGGCATCAGTAGAGATGAAAAGAAGTCAATGGATTCAGGAGGTAGAATACAAAAGTTCAGGCGATGCATTTGCTATGAGGCATGAGGGTGATAAAAGTGGTAAGAAGGACTCTGGCTTGCCTATGTAATGGGTATAAGCCTTATTTGACCAGTAGATGCATGAGAAACATCACATTTATAACTCTCTTAAATTGAATTTCAATTCTAAAACCCAGCCTTTCAGGCTACTCAGACTTCCTTCCTCTGCCTCTTCCCCAGGTCCTGTCAAGTCTCAGCCAACCCCATTCCTGGGTCAGTGGTTATCTGCTCACATCACCATTGAGTTGGCCATGTTCCATTCCACTTCATCCACTTGGCTCCTACAGTATTACTACTTGCAGGTTATAGGAACTTTTGATGGGGCTTCATCCAGCCTCCCTAGGGACATCATGCAGTGTTGATACAGTCATTTCCCTGAGGGCTGGCCACCTCCCAGGACACAGCCATGGAAGTATCACAAGGTGTCCTACAGAGACCCTCTTAGACTTCTGTCTTCCCTTCCTAATTGGTGTTCTCTTTTTCCTCTCTCCGGGTCTCAAATGGCTTTCTCCCTCAACTCCTCCCTCTGTCAGTGGCTTAAGATATTTGCAAACACCAGCCCTAGATTCTAGGCTCAGCCAAGGTCCCTAAGGGTTGGAGTCACATAGACAGACACCCACTGTGTCACAGAGTGACACTGTTTTTAAAATTAATAAGGAAAAGCATGTGAAGAAAAAGTACAACTTCACATTTCAATAGAATATTCTACCACATTTCACTGGAGAAAAGGTGGTGCCATTCAATAAGATAAGAAACACCATCAGATTAATAGGTTTGAAGCAACAGACCACAAGTATGGTTTCTGGTATGATGAGTTGTGATGCCTTTGAGATATACAAGGGGAAACGTTAAAAAGCCAATTGTATATACAAGTCTGGAGCTCTGTGGTGAACATTTTGTAGAGTTCAGTGCAAATGTCACTCATTATTTTCCCACAGTCATTTCCACTGTGGACAAATAATGAGTTTTCTTACAGTGCAATAGCTCACAGGACCAAGCCTATTTATTTCCAGCACTCTATTTGGTTCTCTAGTTTCGCCAGTATTCTAAAAACCTCTTACAATTTCATGTTGGAAAAAAAAGGACAAAGAACAGAAATTCAACAAAATACATTTTCCCCTCTGAATACTTAAAGCTCGTGAACTTACTTAAACCTCCTTCAACTTTAAAACAAAATATTGCAGATAAAGAAAATCACATCCTTGGAGATGAATGTCTTCTTTTCAACTGACCACAATCTCTTTTCTGTTTCATCTGAACCCTGCATTGTTTTCAGCATGTTGGACCAAAAAAAAAAAAAAAAAAAAAAAAACCTTGGCTCTTAAAATATTTAAGAAATTTGAAGAAACTGTCATTCAAAACGCTGCTGAGTTGAGCTCTAGAAAGTGCTGGCTAGAGCCCTAGTCAGGGGCTTATAAATAAAATTCCCATCTCCCTGGGACAGAGCACCTGGGGGAAGGAGCGGCTTTGGGCACAACTTCAGCAGACTTAAATGTTCCTGCCTGCTGGCTCTGAAGAGAGCTGCGGATCTCCCTGCACAGTGCTTGAGCTCTGATAAGGGGCAGACTGCCTCCTCAAGAGGGTCCCTGACCCCCATGCCTCCTAACAGGGAAACACCTCCCAGCAGGGGTTGACAGACACTTCATATAGGAGAGTACCAGCTGGCATCTGGTAAGGGCTCCTCTGGGACAAAGCTTCCAGAGGAAGCAGCAGGCAGCAATTTTTGCTGTTCTGCAGCCTCCTCCAGGCAAACAGTATCTGGAGTGGACCCCCAGCAAACTCCAGCAGACCTGCAGAAGAAGGGCCTGACTGTTAGAAGGAAAACTAACAAACAGAAAGCAATAGCATCAACATCAACAAAAAGGATGAACATGCAAAAACTCCATCCAAAACACCAACAGCAAAGACCAAAGTAGATAAATCCACTTAGATGAGGAAAAACCAGCACAAGAAGTTTGAAAATTCCAAAAACCAGAATGCCTATCCTCCTCGAAAGGATCAATCACAGCTCCTTGCCAGCAAGGGAGCAAAACTGGATGGAGAATGAGTTTGACAAATTGACAGAAGTAGGCTTCAGAAGGTGGGTAATAACAAATTCCTCCAAGCTAAAGGAGCATGTTCTAACCCAATGCAAGGAAGCTAAGAACCTTGAAAAAAGGTTAGTCAAATTGCTAACTAGAATAACCATTGAGAGAAGAACATGAATGACCTGATGGAGCTGAAAAACACAGCATGAAAACTTCATAAAGCATACACAAGTATCAATAGTCGAATCCATCAAGCAGAAGAAAGGATATCAGAGATTGAAGATCAACTTAATGAAAGAAAGTGTGGAGACAAGATTAGAGAAAAAATAATGAAAAGGAATGAACAAAGCCTCCAATAAATATGGGACTGTGTGAAAAGACCAAACCTATGATTGATTGGTGTACCTGAAATTGACCAGGAAAATGGAACCAAGTTGGAAAACATTCTTCAAGATATTATCCAGAACTTTCCCAACATAGCAAGACAGGCCAACATTCAAATTCAGGACATGCAGAGACCACCACAAAGATACTCCTTGAGAAGAGCAACCCCAAGACATATAATTTTCAGATTCACCAAGGTTGAAATGAAGGAAAAAATGTTAAGGGCAGCCAGAGAGAAAGGTCAGGTTACCCACAAAGGGAAGCCCATCAGACTAACAGCAGATCTCTCTGCAGAAACTTGACAAGCCAGAAGAGAATGGGGGCCAATATTCAACATTCTTAAAGAAAAGAATTTTCAATCCAGAATTTCATATCCAGCCAAACTAAACTTCATAAGTTAAGGAGAAATGAAATCCTTTACAGACAAGCAAATGCTGAAAGCTTTTGTCACCACCAGGCCTGCATTACAAGAGCTCCTTTCCTAAACATGGAAAGGAAAAACTGGTACCAGCCACTGTAAAAACATGCAAATCGTAAAGACCATCAACACTATGAAGAAACTGCATCAACTAATGGGCAAAATAACCAGCTAGCATCATATTGACAGGATCAAATTCACACATAACAATATTAACCTTAAATGTAAATGGGCTAAATGCCCCAATTAAAAGGCACAGACTAGTAAAGTACATTAAGAGTCAAGACCCATAAGTGTGCTGTATTCAGGAGACCCATTTCACATATAAAGACACATGTAGGCTCAAAATAAAGGAATGGGGAAGGATTTACCAAGCAAATGGAAAGTCAGGGGAAAAAAAGAAAGAAAGAAAGAAAAAAGCAGGGGTTGCAATCCTAGTCTCTGATAAAACAGACTTAAAACCAACAAAGATCGAAAAAGACAAAGCAGGGCATTACATAATGGTAACAGATCAATGCAATAAGAAGAGTTAAATATCCTAAATATATATGCACCCAATACAGAAGTACCCAGATTCATAAAGCAAGTTCATAGTGACCTACAAAGAGACTTGGACTCCCACACAATAATAGTGAGAGATTTTAACACCCCACTGTCAATATTAGACAGAGCATTAAGACACAAAGTTAACAAGGATGTTCAGGACTCGAGCACAGCTCTGGACCAAGTGGACCAAACAGACATCTACGAACTCTCCACCCCAAGTCAACAGAATATACATTCTTCTCAGCACCACATCACATTTATTCTAAAACCGATAATATAATTGGAAGTAAAATACCCCTCAGCAAATGCAAAGGAACAGAAATCATAACAAACAGTATCAAATTAGAACTCAGGATTAAGAAACTCACTCAAAACCACACGACTATATGGAAGCTGAACAACCTGCTCCTGAATGACTACTGGGTAAATAATGAAATTAAGGCAGAAATAAATAAGTTATTTGAACCCAGTGAGAACAAAGACACAATGTATCAGAATCTCTGGGACACAGCTAAAGCAGTGTTTAGAGGGAAATTTATAGCACTGAATGCCCACAAGAAAAAGCAGGAAAGATCTAATATCAACACTCTAACATCACAATTAAAAGAACTAGAGAAGCAAGAGCAAACAAATTCAAAAGCTAGCAGAAGAAAAGAGCAGAACTGAAGGAGATAGAAACACCAAAAACCTTTCAAAACATCAATGAATCCAGGAGCTGGCTTTTTAAAAAGATTAACAAAATAGACCACTAGCCAGACAAATAGAAGAAAAGAGAGAATCAAATAGACACAATAAAAAATGATAAAGGGAAGACCATCACTGATCCCACAGAAATACAAACTACCATCAGAGAATGCTATACACACCTCTACACAAATAAACTAGAAAATGTAGAAAAAGTGGGTAAATTCCTGGACACATACACCCTCCCAAGACTATACCAGGAAGAAGTCAAATCCCTGAATAGACCAATAACAAGTTCTGAAATTTAGGCAGTAATTAATAGCCTACCAACCAAAAAATGTCCAGGACCAGATGGACTCACAGCCAAATTCTACCAGAGGTACAAAGAGGAGCTGGTACCATTCCTTCTGAAACTATTCCAAACAACAGAAAAATAGGGACTCCTCCCTAACTCATTTATGAGGCCAGCATTATCCTGATACCAAAACCTGGCAAAGACACAACAAAAAAAGAAAATTTCAGGCCAATATCCTTGATGAACATCGATGTGAAAATCCTCAATAAAATACTGGCAAACTGAATCTAGCAGCACATTAAAAAGCGTATCCACCACAATCAAATCGCCTTCATCTCTGGGATGCAAGGCTGGTTCAACATACGCAAATCAATAAACGTAATCCATCACATAAACAGAACCAATGACAAAAAGTACATGATAATCTCAACAGATGCAGAAAAGGCCTTCAATAAAATTCAACACCCCTTCATGCTAAAAACACTCAATGAACTAGGTATCAATTGAATATATCTCAAAATAATAAGGGCTATTTAAGACAAACCCACAGCCAATGTGGGCAATGAATGGGCAAAAGCTGGAAGCATTTCCTTTGAAAACCAGCACAAGACAAGGATGCCCTCTCTCACCATCCTATTCAACATAGTATTGGAAGTTTTGGCCAGGGCAATCAGGCAAAAGAAAGAAATAAAGCATATTCAAATGGGAAGAGAGGAAGTCAAATTATCTCTGTTTTCACATGACATGATTGTGTATTTAGAAAACCCCACTGTCTCTGCCCAAAAACCCCATAAGCTAGTAAGCAACTTCAGCAAAGTCTCAGGATACAAAATCAATGTGCAAAAATCACAAGCATTCCTACACATCAATAATAGACAAACAGCCAAATCACAAGCAAACTACCATTCACAATTGCTACAAAGAGAATAAAATACCTAGGAATACAACTTACAAGGGATGTGAAGGACCTCTTCAAGGAGAACTACAAATCACTCCTTAAGGAAATAAGAGAGGACACAAATAAATGGGAAAACATTCCATGCTCTCGAATAGGAAGAATCAATATTGTGAAAATGGTCATACTGCCCAAAGTAATTTACAGATTCAATGCTATTCCCATCAAGCTACCATTGACTTTCTTCAGAGAATTAGAAAAAATTACTTTAAATTTCATATGGAACCAAAAGGAGTCTATATAGCCCAGACAATCCTAAGCAAAAAGAACAAAGCTGGAGGTATCACACTACCTGACTTCAAATTATACTACAAGGCTACAGTAATCAAAGCAGCACAGTACTGGTATCAAAACAGATATATAGACCAATGGAACAGAACAGAGGCCTCAGAAATAATATCCCACACATCTACAACCATCTGATCTTTGACAAACATGACAAAAATGAGCTATGGGGAAAGGATTCCCTATTTAATAAATGGTGTTGAAAAAACTGGCTAGCCATATGCAGAAAAGTGAAACTGGACCCCTTCCTTACACTTTATACAAAAATCAAGTCTAGGTGGATTAAAGATTTAAACATAAGAGCTAAAACCATAAAAACCCTAGAAGAAAACTTAGGCAATACCATTCAGGACATAGGCATGGGCAAAGACTTCATGACTAAAACACCAAAAGCAATGGCAACAAAAGCCAAAATTGACAAATGTAATCTAATTAAACTAAAGAGCTTCTGCACAGCAAAAGAAACTACCATCAGAGTAAACAGGCAACCTACAGAATCGTAGAAAACTTTTGCAATCTATCCATCTGACAAAGGGCTAATATCCAGAATCTACAAGGAACTTGAACAAATCTACAAGATAAAAACAAATAACCCCATCAAAAAGTGGGCAAAGGATATGAACACACGCTTTTCAAAAGAAGATATTTATGTGGCCAACAAGCTACGAAAAAAAGCTCATCATCACTGGTCATTAGAGAAATGAAAATCAAAACCACAATGAGATAATGAGATACCATCTCACACCAGTTAGAATGACAATCATTAAAAAGTCAGGAAACAACAGATGCTGGAGAGGATGTGGAGAAATAGGAATGCTTCTATACTGTTGGTGGGAGTGTAAATTAGTTCAACCATTGTGGAAGACAGTGTGGCAATTCCTCAAGGGTCTAGAACTAGAAATACCATTTGACCCTGCAATCTCATTACTGGGTATATACCCAAAGAATTATAAATCCTTCTACTATAAAGACACATGCACACGTATGTTTATTGCGGCACTGTTCACAATAGCAAAAATGTGGACCCAACCCAAATGCCCATCAATGATAGACTGGATAAAGAAAATGTGGCATATACAATATACACACCATGGAATACTAGGCAGCCATAAAAAAGAATGAGTTCAAGTCCTTTGCAGGGACATGGATGAAGCTGGAAACCATCATTCTCAGCAAACTAACACAGCAACAGAAAACCAAACACTGCATGTTCTCACTCATAAGTGGGAGCTGAACAATGAGAACACATGAACACAGGGAGGGGAACATCACACACTGGGGCCTGTTGAGGGGTGGGGGCTAAGTGAGGGATAGCATTAGGAGAAATACCTAATGTAGATGATGGGTTGATGGGTGCAGCAAACCACCATGGCACATGTATACCCATGTAACAAATCTGCACATTCTGCACATGTATCCCAAAATTTAAAGTATAATTAAAAAAAAAAAAAAAAGAATAAAATAGACCAATAACAACAAAAAAAATAGGAAGTGCTGGTTGGTTAATGTAGTCCCCAAGTTCCATAACTATTACCTCCTGTTGAAAGAACAATGTCACAAAGAGGCAGGGATCCTAAAACATGGTTTAGACTGCAGGGGTGTCCAAGGGAGAGAATACAGTCATGGGTTCTTAGTTTCTGTTTCTGATTGGGCCAGCAAAGCCCCTTCCTCATCCCTCTTTTCTACTTATCAGTAGAGACAGAAACTAAAAACCATGGCTTCAGGCTTCTAAAAGTCTAAAACAAAACAAAATATGACAACAACAACAAATTAAGACAGGCAGAGTGTAAAAAGTTTAAGCTTTAAACATTGGAAATATTACAAAACCATGCCATAGGCACTCTATACTTGCATTTTTCTGTGACATTAATAGATTTTTATCCACATTGTTTATATCACAATTGGATATGTTGCAGAACCAGATCACAGCTCCAACAAAAGGAAATGTAAGCTGAGAAATAACAGAGTTTATTGCATACAAGGAAAGTGCAGATCAAGACCAGAGGTAGCTGGAAAGACCACGCTGATACCATGGCCGCTAGCTGCAGAGTTGGCAGAGCTGGGTGCAAAACTTGCAGCTCCACTCAGGGTTTCTTCTTATCACTTCAAGGTAGAGCAAACCCACCCCGCTGAGCCCAATCTGCTCTCTTGCAGAACACAGCAAGAAATGGTACCACAAGAACTTTATGTCATTTGGATCTCCTTTCACCGCACAAATCTCAAAATCTGGCACAAACCTGCCATGAGGGTCTGGAGCCAGCAAACAGTACTTCCTACCATCAATACTATGAAATTGGATAATGTATCATAATGGTCTAAAATTCTGAATAAGTGCAGAAAACACCACTGCCTATGTAATAAAAAGAATGAAGTCAGCTTTCCATTGTAGCTCTCCTCTGTGATGTTTACAAGATAGGTACAATTTTGGTAAAATTCTGATGGCGTATATCATTTAGAGACTCAGAAACAATCAGTTCCTCCCTGAGAAGATCAGAACTGAGGAAATAATATGTGAAATGTAATAGAAGACTAGGAATTAAAGGAAATGCCTTCCTTAGGAAGCCCAATAAATGGCTTGACCAATCTGATTAACAACCAAAAAAAAGTCCTTCTTTGGCTAAATGGAGCCAGGAAAGGGCTGGCCTGGGGCCTGATGCAGAAAGATGAGTAGAAACACTGCCCTCTTAACAGCTCTTATTATGGTGAATAGTAGGTAGCCTTTTCAAAACAACTTTACATTAATTTAAATGAAGTGTTACTAATCATTGCTTACATTCAAAATATGGCCACAAGTGTTTTTTTCTGAAGTGCTTAGCCTGTGGCATCTTAAATAATTAGCTAATTAGAATATGATAAAATAGGATATTATGTGCAAGATATTGGGCTAGGTGCTGGGAGAATATTGCCATTAATAAATAAATGAGCACTATTTTCAAAGGACTTAATCTGGAAGGAAAGACAAGATGAGGAATTTGTTCAATAAGCAATTCATTCAATAATGTAGACAGAATGTGAGAAGCACAGGGGAGGTAATGAGAATTCATGTTGGGAGTCCCTCTGAAACTGAGAATATGAGGGAAGGCCCCAAGGAGGTAGTTGGATTTGAATGGAACCAAAAATGTTGGCAAAATGTTTCAAAATAAATACGGCACATTTTTCGATAAGAGTAGTGCATACAACACAAATCTTAGCTATCCCACAGGGGTTAAGGGGGGATTTTAATGAAGGAAAATAAATAAAACAAATCATCCATGATCTCACCAGATTCAAAGTCTTTTGACAGAGTGATAAACAATGGGGCACCTCAGGAGAAAGGACAGCACACACCAAGCACAGAGGTGGGAAGGCATAAGGAGAGGTAAGGAAACATCAAGACAGTCAGTTTATATGGGATACAAGGTTAATGTATGGAAGAATGGAACAATCTTTGTCTACTCCATAAAACTGAGGTAAGCACCAAAATGCCTAAAAGTCCTAAGAGGGAGCTGGGTTGAAATGCCGTGGAAGAAAGTAGATGGTAACCCTCCTCCCTACTGCCTGAAGCCCCATTTGTCCTTGAGCATCGGATTCTTCTCAGCAGTGTAATCCAGCAGCATCTCCTTTTTTCTAACTTCCTAAGGGGCCAAAAATTGTTACTGAACCAGAGGAAATTCTGAGTCCCTTCAAGAGACAAAGATATCACAGAACGGATTACAGCAACCTTGACCAAGACTGGATAACAGGAAGAACTATGAGGACCCTACTCAAAGCTTACCATATTAGCTAGGGGTCTACAAACTCCAAATTCAGGGAGTCTATGAACTTGCATAGAAAAAAAATGCATGTTTGTTTTTACCAATCTTTAACTAGTCTATAATATTTCTTCTATTACAAAGCAGAGCAGTGTTAGCAATATTTGTAACTTTATCACCAATGGAAAACACAGATATTTTCATCTAATGTTACAGTTATTGCAAGTAATTCAAAATATCATTTTATCACTACTTCAAAATTGGTTACTAGACCTATCAATGGAGCTTGTTATCAAATGTGTAAATAAAGAAGCAAATTTTTTAAAAAGTTTTGTTAACTGTCCTTTAATTAGCCTTCTTTATAATTCTATGCATTTGACACTATGTAAACATATTATCCTAAGAAAGATCCACAGGCTTCAGACTTCAGACTTCCAAAGAGGTTCATAGCTATATTAAAAAAAAAAAAAAAGTAAGAACTTACAGCCATACAGGACTTAGGAATTTGTTCTAAAAGTCAGACTCAGCACCAAACTTGAGAAATAGAGGGGAGTTTGTTCCAAATTCAGCAAAGTCATCCAAATATAACTGTGGTGGGTGATGAGAAAGGGCAACAGTTGACCTCTAAGCATGTTCTCCAAAAGTGATGCCATTTTTTTAGGTAGCATATTGATGCAACTCTTTCTAAACTTGTGGTGAAAAGGCATGAAAGGAATCAACAGGAATACAGGATCTTGAGATATGGAGAGAAGGAAAGAAGAGACATAATCTCTTTAAGCGTTTGTTTCTCTCAAGGTCAAAGGTCCTAGCCCTGTCTTTCTGCCCAGCCTATCCTCTAAAGCATTAATACTTGTACTTGTTTCTGTCTAACCATTCTGGATATGTGAGAATAATTGTACAGATAAATTGTCTCCCCTGGATGGGAAGATTAGAGTGAGGAAATGGGAATTTATGAATTGGAAAAGCTTCACTATTAACAGTCATTAACTTTGACACTTAAAACGGGCTCTGACCAAACATCACTCAGAAAAAAATATTCTCTCGCCTTATAATATCATGATCATCATGATCATAGGGACAAATTGCCTGAGATCCTCCTTGAAGACAATAAGGTCTCAATTAGAGCTTCCTGCCCAGAAAGAAATTGCTAGATCAAGGCAGGTAGGAGAGCTATAACATCGGATGTGCCATGTACAACTGGTGTGGGTACACGGCATGAAAGGAACATTGCCCTTTTCCACTTGTGTATATCCATTTACAGACCTCTGATTCTGCAGCTGAGTGGCCAAGTGGCACTGAGCTCTTTAGATGCTGGACTTCAGCACTTATTTGAGGCACCAGCAGAACCAGGGCTAGGAAAAGAAAATCTCTGAATGAGGTAGAGCTATAGGGCTAAGAATACATGTGTGTTCTGCAGGAGAGATATCATGACATCCTACCTCTGCAAGTAGCAGCAGTGGGCAGTAAACAGAACTAAATTGTGGAGACATATGAGCCCCTGAGGAGTCTCAGAAATCAACAGGGAGAAACTATGGATGAAAAAAGCAACAAAATTGTCTTTGGTCAAGGAAGTAGAACCTTAAGGGACTGAGATTTGGTTATTACTGTGACTGTGGCCTTGCTTAGGAATAGGTGGGAATAACCTGAGCTTTTCCCATTACACAGTCAATAGGGAATCAAATGTTCAGATTGCTGGCTCTAGGGGACTCATGTCAAAAAAAGGAAGAGATGAGACACTAGATTTCATGCTCAACTTAATATTACCCGTTCCTCCCCTCTCTACTTTTAATGCAAGTATCTAGCCTGATTTTGGAAACATGGCATAATGAAAGTCTTACATAATGTAGAGCTGCTAGTTCCCCAGCACAGGAAACAACAACAAGGTAAGCAACCCAGATTGTCTCCTTTCACATTGTCTCTTCCTCAAGAAGAAGGCAATGGTTCAGAGAATGGCAGAGTCATGTATTGGGAGTGCTGTCAAATGATGTAGGGATCCCCTCTGCAACTATCTCCATACTACTAAGACATTGTCCATGGGTTATCTAGGGGAAAAGAGAGAGATGCTGGGTCAGAGCCAAAAGAAAGTACTCATGGAGAGAAAACTCAACCATTCTCTTAAATCTTTAAATAAATAAAAACAAAAAAATTAAATCCGATATTTTGGTTCTAAAGTTATCCTGCTGAAGTCATAGCTTTGCACAGAAGTCAAAGCAGAGAGGACTTGAAGTGAACTTTTTAGAAAGAAAATTACCCTACAGTGTAGTAAAAGAAGAATGACAAATTTGGGTTAATAAAAACCAAATTAATTTCCTTATTGTTCTTACTAAAAGGTCCTCATTTGTAGAAATAACTAGTTAAGTAAAAACTTTTTTATGGTAATTGGCACTTCACATCCAGAAGCAATGCAGTGGTAAACAAGAGGACAAGGACAAGCTAAAGCTCACAATCAGTCTTTCCATCCGAAGACTCCTGAGTTGTGTTAGAAATCGTGAGAAAGTAGGAGATAAAGAGTATAAGAAAGAAAAAAATGTAAAATATAATGTAACATGTTCTCTAATAATTGCTTATGCCTTTTCAAAGAGAAGAAAGCCTAGGCCTCAATATTGAAAAACAGATTTGAGGTCATCTCTTTTTCAACAGAAATTCTGCCTGCATCCATCCAAATAGCACGGCTTGAAAATTTAATTGAATGCTTGTATGCCTAAGAAGCTGTGAATAATGGCAACAAGGACAGTAAATAATAATTCAAGGTCCTTTGGGATTTTTAACTTTCAAGTAAACAGTAACAGAATATTTCCAAGTTGAAATTAACAATTTTAAATTTGTCTAGTACTTTTACTAAACATTATCTAACATCATATTGTTACTGCATGTGGAGGACAGAGCTATAGACAAAAAAAGAAAAGGAGCTTATTCTTGATATTTTTTCCTTTCTTTATTGCTCAAGGGCTGAAATACGCTATTATTGTCAGGGTCTTATCTATGATAGGAAGAAAGGCTATGACAGGTCACACCCACTGAGTCTGAGCTGGTTTCCCATCTGGCTGTGGGGCCCCTGACCATCTCGACTTTAGGAGCTCCATCCTACCAGGATAAGCCTCATCCTAGGATGCAGACTTTTATGTTGGATCAGGGAGAGGATTTTAATCATATAGAGCAGTGATAAAAACACTAGTTTATAAATCTGGAAGTCTGTGATTCAGTCTACATTCTGCCTGTAATAGCTATGTGACCATGGGTGGTGACCAATCTCCTCATCTGTCAAACGAAGAGGATACACTAGATCAGGAGTCAGCAAACTTATTCTGTCAAGAGCCAGATAATAAATATTTTGGGCTTTGAGGGCCACATACTCTTTATCCAACTAAACAACTCTGCCATTATAGCTCAAAAGCAAGCAAGCACAGATATTATGTAAACAAAAAAATGTGTTATGTTCCAAGAAAATTTTATTTACAAAAACAGGTAGCAGCCAGATTTGGCCCAAGATCCATAGTTTATTAACCCTTGGATAGGTGACCTCTTAGATCCCTCCCAGCTTAAAAATCCCATGAGGTTGTAATTCTAATAATAAGCTAGACACAGCGAGACCTGTCAAGTGGGCTTGAAGTATCCAAGAAGATCCTTAGATGGATCCAGGAAGACTTCAGGGCAACTCAGAATACTCTGGTAGCCTCTGGAGCCTAAAATCTGTTCATATCTAGCCAGTACAAAAGTGAACAAGTTATAAGGATGGAAAGGGAAATAATAAAAGTGTCATTATTTATAGAAAACATGGTTGCATGTATTCAAATACAAATAAAAAGATAGATGGGTAGGAGCAATAAATTATCAGAAAAGTAATAGGTCAATCAGCTATCTATTCATATCAGATCTACACTCCATTTTCCCATGTTTTCCCCCATATTCAGCCTCTTTTGCCTCTGGCTTCTAAATATATTCAGCCAATGGAAGGTACTTATGAATATTAGCAGGCAGGGAAGAAGAAAAGGCATTTTCCTTTCTCCCTCTGTCTTCTGTAGCATCTCAGGTAACTACTGATTCTAGTTCCTGCTACACAGGATCCTCGTGGTTTCACTTCTGCTGAGAGATGCCGGGCTCCAGGCTTCAGTAGTACTGCCTCGTTTCTTTGTCCTTCTAGTCTAGAAGTGCAAGCAGCTTATCCCCCTTTTATAACTTTTCGGTTGTCCCACTATTTACCCTCTTTCGATTCTCAGTTCCTCTATCACCTATGTTATAAATCCCCTATATTAAATTCCCTCTGTATAAAATGCTTAGAATAGTCTTTAAATTCCTACTTGAAAAATAAATTGCTATAAAAAATTTTATTTCTCTGTGAGAGCATAAAGAATTAGAAAATTAAGTTTTGAAAGATACTATTTGTAATACTGTAAAAAATATTAAATAGGAATAAAAGTAATAAAAGATATGTAAAGCTTTTATACATAAAACTATAAAACATTATTAAGAGAAATTGGAGAGAACCTAAATTAATGAAGAGGGGGTTAGTTTTCATATAGAACACAAAAGCACTAACTGTAAGAGAAATGATTGGTAAATTAGGCAATCATAAATTAAAAAGCTTGTATCCATCAAAATACATGATTAAGACAGGAAACAAAGACCATAAAGTAGGAAGGGGTGTGTGTGTGTGTGTGTGTGTGTGTGTGTGTGTGTGTGTGTGCCTCTATATCCGACAGACAACTAGTAATTAGGAATATATTTTAAATCTTCCTACATATAAATAAGGAAAAGGCAGAACATGCAATAGAAAAATGAACAAGAGTGTCGAATATACAGATTATCCAAATAGCTAATGAAAATGGACAATGTGTGGACCTATTACTGACAAAGGAAATGCAAATTGAATATTATACCACACACCAACATGGGTAAAAGTAAAAAGATTGACAACATGTAAGATTTGCAAGGCTGTGGAAAAACAGAAATCTCAATGATTGCAGGTGGCTGTATAAATCAAGGACTCTGGAAAATACTTTGAGGTTATTTACCAAAGCTGCATATACACACACTGCATTTTCCAGTAATTCGGCTCCTTGATACACACCCAAGAGAAAACATACCCATGTGTCTCAATAGACATGCATTAATTAATAGCCAAAAACAAGATACAACCCAAATGTTCATCAACAATAAAATCTATAAATAATGATGTTTCCACAATAAAGCACTATACGGCAGTGAAAATAACAAAATACAGCCATTTACAACAATGTGAAATAAGGGCAAGCAAAAGAAGCCTGCTCAGGACATGGTCTATTTGACCCTCCAGGTCCACTCTCTACCCTTCTCTGTGCCTGAGGGCCTCACCAGTATGAACTTCAAAGAAGCCACTTGCACTCTGGCTTTTAGTCAGATACAACCAACAAGAGACAGATCAGAGGGCAAGAGGCCAGGATATTTGTTCCTTAGTACTCTCCCAGACAGTGCATAGATGGTTGGGCTGCATTCCTCTAACTGAAGCCCATGCTGGCTGTTGAGCAGCTCTCCCCTACAGCAGTGGCAAGCACAGGGTTCCTGTAACTGCTTGCCCTTTGCCTGAGCCCTTCAGGTCCAGGGGTAGTAAACATTGCCAGCCCTGGAGTTAATTACATCATCCTTTGTTGATTTCCTTTAACCTTGCATACAACTTGTATATAGTCTCTTTGTGAAACTTTTAAATTCTCCTTTTGAATATGCTACTTGTTTCCTGACCCATACAAAACCAGACCCAAACACTTATAAGCTACACTTATATGAAGTTTAAAAATATACACAAAACTAAACTACTGTTTGAGAGAATGCATACATATGTGGTGAAATTATAGAGAAAAGGAAATAATTACCATATAAGTCTGGATAGTGGTTAATAGGTGGGGAGAAAGGGAGGGAAATGCAAGGAAGTTCTTAGGTGCTGGCAACCTATTTACCTGGGTGATGGTTAAATACTCTTTTGCCTTAAAATATTTATTAAGTGATACATTTACGTTTTATTCAATTTTGCTATGTGTTTGCTATTTTTCACTATAAAAAGAGCTCAGAAAAAATAAAACAAGGAGGAAATTTTACTTGATTGCTGTATCCCATTAAATGTGCTTCTGTTTTAAGAACGTCGACGTCAAGTGCATAATTTAATCAGATTCACAATTTAGAGAGAAAAGCAGAAATCAAGAATGTGAAGAACCCTTTTCCTCTGATTACACTGAGTTATAACCAGGGTTATCCGTTTACAAGCCTCCGGTTGATTTGGTTGGCCCAGAGGGGAATAGAAGGAAAGGCAAGAAGGCAGAGAAAGAGATGGAGAACTTGAGCAAGAAGGCCCAATGATAATGTGAAGGAAGAGATTGAAAAAAGAGATCAGAAATGCACAAAACCAAGTTATTTTTAGTATTGCAAAGGCAGCTAGATACAATGAGGGCACATAATAAAGGTATGCTTACATCTGTGCTTGGGTTATTAACATGGAGACAATTTCACTTGATATGTTTTTAGTTATTAACTTGTTAATAATCTTAACAGCACAATAAAATGAGTAAGTAGAAAATTCAAAATGTCTACTTGCCCAAAACTCTAAAAGAAATTTCTAAATGAAGGTTAACAAAATACAGTCATGTTAAGTATGTTTTGTAGCAGTCAAGCTCATTCCTTGCCCAAATCAAATGTAAAATACAAAATATTAGGAAAATAAATGCAAGGTCATAGGAGGAATGCCGAGTATTTAATGTGCAGTCACATTAATGACATATCAGTAACTGCGTAATCTACCATGTGGAAGAAAACAAATTCTAATCTAGTACCACTATTTGCATGTATTCAAATCATATGAACAGATTACATAAATTACCTATTGTGCAGTAAATGACATTTCAATGCGATTGTGCACAGCCTAATAAACCAAAAGACAAAAACTGTCTCTCAGAGAGTCTAAAAAGTTCTCTATAACCCAAAACCTCATTACAAAGTTAAAAATACAAAACACAGTTAGGATTTGAAAAGCTCTACTGTTCTGGAAAAGACAAGGTTTACTCAGTGGGCGAAGATAGCAGTGTGGTATACTTACTTCACAAGTGAGTTAGGGGATATCCTTTTATATTCCCTGGTGGGTTTAGTTAGAGCAATTTGAATCCTGTAGTCATAGCACTCATATTGGAATATAGTCTGCTATAAGTGCAACATCACTTATACATTTTTAAAATTAATCCAGGATGGTAAAGGAAGTAGCATTTTCTGCATATAAATATTTTGTTATATTCGCTTAATGCTTCCAAGAGAATCAGACCATATATAGAGTTTTAAAATTCCACAAAGCAATTTAACCTCCACTGAAAGTACCTGATTTTTTTTGTCATTTCTATTTTTAAATATTTTAAATGTTAATTTATATTTCTTTTTAGAATAAATAGTATTTGTACATGGTATAAAACTCAAATGTACATGAAGTTATGTACTATGTAAAATTTCCCTTCCATCCCTCTTCCACAGGCAGCTAGTTTCCTGTTCATGAGCAATCAATGTTTTGGAGAGGTCCATCTCAAAAGATCTAGACCTCAGTCTTTTTCTCCCCATGCTGAGACAATAATACCGGAAGGAACTCCACTTAACCTTGCCACAAAAACCCTTACAAACAGAGCAGTCCAGAGAGGCCCTCTGGGTGAGGAGCCCTAGAGCCAGCCTGAGTCCCTAAGCCTGTTAGGAAAACATACCATTCCATGAAAACAGCAAAGGTTTAAAGAAACTAACCAGCCCCTGTGTGGTCTCTGGGTCACCCTGGTCATCACAGGCTGGCTTACGTAACATTACACAGAGGTGAGGGGCTTTCCTATTTCTTGAACTGTGGCTCCCACCTTAGTAGGGTTTTTCCATCAGCAAATGGAAAATTATTATTCCATCAGCAAATGGAATTTGCTGTGTCATCGAATTGGCAACCTGTGTCATCGAATTGGCAACTATTATTCTCCCTGTGTCATCGAATTGGCAACTATTATTCCCCACCCTGTGTCATCGAATTGGCAACTATTATTCTCCCATACACTGTTGATTAGAAACATTTACAAGATATTCTACAAAATTCCGCAAGAGCAGATTGATACTATGGCTGCCCTAGGCATATATATCCATGCTTAAAATTGTGTCTGCTTCAGGGGGTACGAAATTACAATTTTGTGATATAACATAAAGTCTATTTCTTATGCCAATTTTATTAATCTTTTGTTATGATTGCACTTATTTTACCTCAAATAAAGGTAATAGAGTGAAATGTGGTTAAAAACTTGACTAAATTTTCATTGTTCATCAGTCTTTTAACTAATGATGGTTCTTGAAACTGAGGATGCAAAGATCATCTGGAAATCTTGAAGGATATGCACCAAAGTAATTATTTCCTCTGGGTTAGAGGAAGATTGAAGATGTATTTGACATTCTTTTTGTCTAAATGCATTTTCTCATGAATACATGTATAATGCTCCTATAATATGAAGAAAGTATAAACTATTAACTACATAAGAAGCTCTGGTTCCCATTTACAGATAGCAAAACTGAAGCCATGTTGAACTAAATGACTTTGCCACTGTGCCTCAGAAATTCAGTACTGAAATGGAATTTCAAAAAGGGTCCCTCTAGGTCCTAGCCTATTTTTTAGCCCACTGACTGCTGTCTTCTTTTATAAGAGTGCTGTATCTTGAAAGCATCTCTTGAAGACACCTCTGAGGTTAATGCCTTAGAAAAACCTATCAAACATAATGACTTTGATAGAGACCATTTCACATTACTTTTAGCTATCTATTTTTCTTGGTTCATGCTCTCAACAATATCTAACTTTCCCCAATGACACTGTTCATACTGATTCTAGTTTTTAACAATGTAGGCAAAGATTTAAGCTGATTATCTAAGAGGCAAAAATAAAATGACAGTAGATTTCAATTCTCCAAGATAGAGAACATGCAATATACATCTTTATGCTAGGAACCATCAGTATTGCATTACCCAGCAACCACTATGACAGCTAAAGGAGACAATCTTGACATCTTCACAAGATCTCTAAAGAAATCTCCTCCTCCATCCACCCCACAACTTATGCCAAGATCATTATTTGTAGCGCCACTGAGGTTGCCAATATAAGTAGCTCCAAGCCCTGAAGTGTGAATTTAGTGATGAGAAGAAGTCAGAAATATAGAATATGTAATTTCCAGAGAAGAGAGGATTCTGGTAACATATTTAGTTTAATCTCCTTACAGATAGAACATAAAAAAGACTAAATATTTGAATTCATTAACAAATGGTAGGCTCTGTTTCTTAAGGATTTGAATCTCCATGAAGAAGCAAAGCCATTTGTCTAGTTTACCAAAAAGTTTTTACAGGAGAAAAGAGAGGGAGTAGAACTGAGGGTCTCTGTTAAGGGGAATCTAGGAGGTGGGGATGTCAGAAAGTGCCAGGTGGCTTACTGCTCTCTCACCCTTTCAATTCACTCATGGTAGCTGTTATCTCCCCTCAAATGTCAGTGTTTTATTTCCTCCATGGGACATTTTTTATGAGATACAACTTTTCTCTACCTCACGTAGCAATTGGCATGCCCTTGAATCCAGAGAACTAGAGCAAAATGGATTGAGTTTGGCTAGGCAGTTCCAATCTTTAAACTGCTAAGCTACCTGGAGCCAAGGATTGGGTCTTAAGAGGTTGATGAACAGGCTGATAATTTAGATGTGAAGGACCAGAGAGGTCCGTCACATCTCCCATTCTTCAAGAGATGTAAGTCAAATGAGTCAAACCAGGGTGCCTGCTTGTACAACCAGGTCTGAGAATGTCATACGGGCCTAACTATAGGATAGAGCTAAGATTCTGAAACAGGAAAAGAACTGAAGCAAAGCTGGTCAGAGATGAAAATATAAAGCATCTATGCAAGTTTAATTGCAGAGTCCACTGTTGTCTTTAATTTGGCAGCAGACAATTGCATCTGACTGGCTTGAAAGAGATACTATTTTCTAAGTCCCCCAAACCCCCATCACAAAGGCCAGTAGGAATTGTCAAATCCACGTTCCATGCAAAGTTAAAGTGCACTTTATTACCTTAAATTCTATTTTCTTTTTCCATTAAGTGCGTATCAGTCAGGCTCTTGGTTGTGAACAACAGAAGCTGACACTGGCTGATTAATCAAAAAGAAAAAAACATATGATAATCCATAGAAGTGTTGGAGAACAAGGCCCAAGCATGAGCTTGGATATAATGCAATAAACAAGATACAGCTGACTTGTTAAAGAAACAAACACCACTTCCATGGCCCCCCATCAAAGACTAGGGACCCTTGTAACCATTGCCACCACTTCATCAGCAGGTAGGTGGTTCCACCTAGAGCCTGTTTGCTCATATTGCTCTCCTCTGTATCAGAGTCTCTCATGGGTTTTGATGATAGCAGAATCCTCAGACACATGCTCACATTTAGCTGCAATAAAAACTATAAACTTGAGTTTTGACTCTACAGCAGAAATGTGGGACTCAAAAATGGAAACTTCTCCAAATATAGAAAAACTATTCAAAAGGTAACGGGCAACTTTTGGCAGAGGTGCCAAGATAATTCAGTGGGGGAAAATACTCTTCAACAAATGGTATTGAATAACCGGATATCCACATGTAAAAGAATAAGTTTGAAGCCATTCCTTATACAACACACTAAAATTAACTCCAAATGGATCATAAACCAAATGATCTATAAACTCTTAGAAGAAAACATAGGAGCGCATCTATGTGATTTAGGGTTAAGTAAGGCCTTCTTAGATATGGCACCAAAAGCACGAGCAACCACCAACAAAACAAAACAAAAAGATAAATAGGACTTCATCAAAATTTAAAACTTTTATGCTTCAAATGAGACTATCAAGGAAGTGAAAGACCACACACAAAATGGGAAAAAATATTTGCAAATTTGTTTTTATTGCCTCTTGTTCAGCTCATTGGTGAAAGGAGGTATTCCCACCCTAGAGTTATGGGGATGGCCCAACTTCCAACACAGGAAAGATGAGATCGACAGTGATTTGTTAGTCACATGCACTCACACCTCAGGGAAGGAGGACAGCACACCACATAGGGCCACACAGAGGTTTACTCAGGAACAGAGTGAATGACAAGGACTGTGAGAAGCTGACTTTGTAGTATCAAGAGGCTCCAATGTCCCCTGGTTCCCATGAGAGGATGTGATTGGCTTATTGGAAAAATCCCATGGGCTGGCAGGAAATTGAAACCTGCCACTCATGAATAAGCAGAACCACATCCGGTCCATTTCATAAGGAGGGTTACTTCTAGGGGACCTTATATATGGCAGCAGAATGGGGAGGAGAACTTGCAGTTAGGCCATTCGAGGCCCTTGCAATTTTTCCAAGGCAGTACATAATAATGAACCTTAATTTGATATCTTATGCCACCGAATCTTATTAAACATTTGTATCCTGAATCTATAAAAAAGACTTACAATTCAACAATAAAAATACAAATAATTCAATTTTAAAATGGGTAAAGATTTGATGTAGTCCCACTTATTTATTTTTGCTTTTGTGGGCTGAGCATTTGGTATAAAATCCAAAACATCATTGCCAAGGCCAATGTGTAGGAGCTTTTCCCCTATAGTCTGTCTCTTCTAGGAGTTTCATAGTTTCAAAAGTAATAAATAGCCTAAATATGACTGATGTTCAGTGGTTTGACTAGTCTCAAATATCAATTTTTACATTTAGGTCTTTTATCCATTTGGAGTTTAATTTTGCATATGGTGTAAGATGAGGATTCAATTTTTTTTTTTTTTTTTTTTTTTTTTTTTTTTTTTGAGACAGGGTCTGACTCTGTCACCGAAGCTAGAGTGCAATGCAGCAGCACTATCACAGCTCACTACAGCCTCGAATTCCTGGGCTCCAGTGATTCTTTGGTCTCAGCCTCACAAGTAGCTGGAACTAAGGAGTGTCCTACAATGCCCAGCTAATTTTATTTTATTTTATTATTTTGCATGCGGAAATTCAATGTTCACAGCACCATTTATTGGAAGAGATTGTCTTTTACCCCGTTGTTCTTTTTTGATGTCTTTGTCAAAAATTAGTTGACCATATGTATTTGGGGTTATTTCTGGGCTCTCTATTCTGTTCCACTGGTCTATGGGTCTGTTTTTATGGCAGCACCATACTGTTGTAATGAGCTATAGCTTTGTAATATATTTTAAATCAGGAAATGTGGTGCCTCCAGTGTTTTCTTTCTCAAAATTGTTTTGGCTATTCAGGTTCTTTTATGTTTTCATATTAAATTTAGGATTGTGTTTTCTATTTCTGTAAAGAATGCCATTAGGATTTGGATAGGACTTGCATTAAATTTGTAGATTACTTTGAGTAATATGGGCATTTTAATCATATTAATTCTTCTGCTCCATGAGCACAGGACATCTTCCTATTTATTTGTGTCTTCATTGATTTCTTTCAATGCTTTATAGTTTCCAATGTATAGATATCCTAATTCCTTGCTTAGATTTATCCCTAGGAATTTTTTATGCTATCATAAATGGAATTGTTTTCTTGATGTCTTTTTCAGGTAGATAATTATTCATATACAAAAATGCTACTGATTTTTGTATATTCATTTTGTATCTTGCATTTTGTATCTTTACTGAATTTATTAACTTTAACACTGCTGAGAGTTTTTATCAAGAAAGAATGTTGGACTTTGTCGAAAGCTTTTTCAATGTCAGTTGAGGTGATCACGTGGTTTTTACCTTTCATTCTGTTAATTTGATGTATCACATTGACTGATATGTGTATGTTCAACCAGACTTGTATGAGCATCTACATAATAAAATAATCAATCAACACAATGAAATGGCAGCTTATGGTTTGGAAAAAAAATATTTGCAAACTATAAATCTGATAAGGAGTTAATAGTCAAAAAATTTATAAAGAACTCATATATTCAATAGTGGAAAAAATAATAATCTGACTTAAAAATTGGCAAAGGATCTGAATAGACATATCCCCAGAGAAGACATAAAAATGGCCAAGAGGTAATATGAAAAGGTGCTTAACATCACTAATCATTGGGGAATGCAAATCAAAATCACGATGAGATACCACATTACATCTGTTATGATGGTTATTATCAAAAAGTCAAAAGATAACAAATGTTAGTGAGGTAAAGAGAAAAAGGAATTCTTACATACTATCAGTAGGAATGTAGCTTGGTACAGCCATTATGAGAAACAATATGGAGGCAACTAAAGGAATTAAAACTAGAACTAGCATCAATCCCCGTTATGGGAATATACCCAAAGGAAATGAAATCACCTCCTCATAAAGATATCTGCACTCCCATATTTACTGCAGCATTATTCACAACAGCCAAGATATGGAAACAATCTAAGTGTCCATCAATGGACAAATGTGTAAAGAAACTGTAGTACATATATACAAGGAATATTATTCAACCCTAAAAAGGAATGATATGTTGTCATTCATCACAACATGGATGAGCTTAGAAGAAATTACACTAAGTAAAATAAACCAGACACAGAAAGAAAGATATTGCATGATTTCTTGTAGATGTGAAATTTTTAAAAAAATTCA
Source organism: Piliocolobus tephrosceles (assembly GCF_002776525.5). NCBI lineage: Eukaryota > Metazoa > Chordata > Mammalia > Primates > Cercopithecidae > Piliocolobus > Piliocolobus tephrosceles. The sequence continues at coordinate 111,277,372 of NC_045438.1, forward strand.
AATATACAGAAATAGAAAATGAAACAGTGGTTGCCAAAGGCATGTTGTGGGTAAGGAAATGGAGAGATGTAGGTCAGAAAATACAGAGTAGAATATATGTTGGATGAACAAGTCTAGATATTTAATGTATCATGTGAAGACTATAGGTAATAAAATTGTACTGTATATGGGATTCATGCTAAATGAATAGGTTTTACTGGCTCTCACCACAAAAAACAAAAAAAAAAATGGGTAACTATGTGAAATAATAGATATGTTAATTTGCTTCATTATAGTAACCTTTTTACTATGTATATCCCATCACATCATGTTGTATACCTTAAATATATACAACAAAATTTATTTTAAAAAATCGAAAAAGAAAGCACAGATATATACTAAACCAAATAAAAAGAAAAGGGGTAAAGGATTTCAAAAGACATATATCCAAAGAAGATAACCAATGGCCCACAAGCACATAAAAAGATTATTATTAGCCATTAGGGAAATGCAAGGAAATGCCACTTCACATCCACTAGCATGACTGTAATAAAAAAGACAGACAAAAACAATTAGCATGGAAGTGCAGAAATTGGAGTCTCATACATTGCTGGGAAGAATGTAAAACGGTGCAACTGCTTTGGAAAACAGTTTGACAGCTCCTCAAAATATTAAACACAGAATTACCATAAGAACCAGCAATCCCACTCCTAAATATGTATGCTGGAGAAATGAAAATGCACGTTCACACAAAAACTTGTATATTAATGTTCATAGCAACATTATTCATAATAGCCAAAAAGTGGAATCAAATCACTTATTCATCAATGCATTTATCCATTGTTGAATGAACAAGTAAAATGTGGTGTATCCTACAAAGGAGTATTATTCAGCAATAAGAAGAATGTAGTACCAATATGTACCACAACATGGGTTAATCTTGAAAACATACTACCCAAAAGAAGCTAGACACAAAAGAGTGCCCATTATATTATTCAAGTTATAAGAAAAGTCCAGAATAGGCAATTCTACAGAGATGAAAGTAGATTAATGGTGGGGGACAATAGTTATAATGAGAAATGACTGCTAATGGGTATGGGGTTTCTTTTTGAAGGATGAAAACATTTTAAAATTGACTGTGAGGAAGATTGCACACTCCTGTGAATGTGTTAAAAAACCTTAAATTCTACACTGTAAGTGGATATAGTATGTAAATATATATCAATAAATCTGTTATTTAAAAAAGGCAATGGTAGCCTACATATGAATGATATTTGGTGATTTAACTATTCTCAAATATCATTTTGAATCTTCTGCTTTAAAATATCTTCACAGAATTTGAAAACTCTTCTCTATGGTTGATTGACTAGTATACATTCCCTTATAAATTTTCTATAATCTTGCCAAAGTTACCCATCAACACTGAAAAATACATAGTTAAGAAGGTAGATGAAAACTGCAATTTCACTTTTTAGCCACCTGTATAAACAATGTTTAGGGAATATGTTAATTTTTTTAGAGCAAGAAAAATTGCTACAGGTCTACCAGATGAGAAAATTGCATCTCAAAAATGTTAGCTGACTTCCCCAAAATTACACAGCCAAATGATGAGGATATTGTGTATTTGAAAACCACTGTGATAGCCAGCCTCCACAATCATCTCCAGTGATTCTCACCTCTTGATATTCACATCCTTATGTAATTCCCTCCTCCCTTCCCTCCCTCTCCCATCACTCACTCCAGGGAAACTAGCTGAAATCCATATGACATTCATGAAGACTATGAAGAGGCCTATGTGCCCAGGGACTGAGGTCTGCTATCAACTCCATGAGTAAGCTTGGAAGCATATCCTTCCCTGCTTGAGCTTTCAGATGAGACTGCAGCCCCAGCTAACAACCCCAGCCTGATTAAACCTCATGAGAGACCAAGACCCAGAATCATCCAACTAAGCCACTTCTTAATTCCTGACCCACATAAATAGTGAAATAATAAATTATTTTAAGCTATGGGTTTGGGGAAATCTGTTATGCCATTATGGATAACTAGTACATATTTTTGCTCTTTACACTCTAAAACCTGCCTCTATCTCACTACTGTTATATTTACAATTGTTTTCCAGGACACATGGGTTAAAATTCAAACATTAATCACTCTGTGTGGGTGGGTATGACTTTGGTTTACATTTCTCCATTTAAGAAGAAAAAAACTAAATATTATATATTTTTGCCAGTTTTTTTTTCTCTTAACTCTAGGAGTTTCTGTTGGTTTTGAAACACCATAAGGGCAGGATATAGCATTTTAACTTAAGATAACTTCTCAGGTAAATTTTTACTGCTTTCGTCACCAAGGCAATTAAATTCAGTCATATCATTTTCCTTCTGGTGGAGGCTCCAAATGTTCATTGAAGCAGAGGGATACTGTAGATGCTACTTTCAGCTCTCTGGTTAAACTAACTGTAAATGAACCTACTCATGTTTCTCCATATGCTCTGGTCAGACTTCCCAAGAGTCTTATAATGTTACTAAAAAACAAAGAGGCACACAGGAGGGAAATCACAGAGAAGAAAAAATTAGCATATTTTATCCTTTACATTGTGAAAGCAAAACATCCAAGAAGAGAGATATATTCATGGAAAAGTTTATTATTACTGACATTCACTGTTCTCCTGGCCTTTTCCCTCATTTACTAAAGACTCCAGCAACTGGCTTTAAGTATCCTTCTTCCCTTTATTTATGTCATTATTATCAGGGACCTCACTATGAAAATTGAAGCAATCAAAGACATTCTCACTCTCTTCTCACCAAACCCACCAATCAATCTGCATCTGTATCCACAATCAAAGTCCCATCCATACTCCTCTCTATGTACGGCCAATACCTTAATACCCCATGCCCTCTCAACTACTAAAGAATTTTACTTCCAATAGTTTCTACTCTCTCTTTCTTGCATCATCAATTCGTTCCTCTGTTTATATTAATTTCAGAAATATATCAATATGCCTTGATGCCACTATTCTAAAAATACCCTTCCTTAACCCCATTTCTCTAATCTTCCTGGGCAAAACCTCCAAAGCAGATGTTTATTTTTTATTTCTCTATTTTGCCATCTTTCATTTTTGCCTTTATTCATTCTAGTTGGGTTTTGGCCCCATTATTATACTGATATTGTATTTATCAGTATTAATTATCATCTTTCACCATTTACAGTGGAAGCTTCCTTATCTTTATCTTAATCCCACATCCAATCAGGTAGTCATTCCATCCTATGAACATACTCTCCTCCCTTGGTTCCTAGGACACCACACCATCTCAGTCTTCCTCCTACCTCTCTGGAGACTTCTGCTCAGTCTCCTTTTCTGACTCTTCCTCTTCTGCCTACTTTCTAAATGTTACTATTTCTCAGGACTCAGTCCAATGCCATCTCTTTCCTCTACTCCAAGTTGCTCATCTACTTCCAACACGTGAAAATCCATATAAATGTCAAAGAATCCCACATTTATGCCTCTTGATTCACATATCCAACAGTTAAGTTGAGGTCTCCAGTTGTCACACACACGTTAAACTTAACATATCTACAACAGAACTCTCCATTCCCAAAACATTGCTGTCCCTGGCATCTCCATCCACATAGATACTCAAGTCTGAAACTAACTGGGGTGTTATCCTTGATTTCTTGTTCTCCCAAGCCCTCTATCCATATTCAACCCAATAACAAGTCCTCTACCTCCAAAATGTGTCTTGAATTCACACACTTACCTCTATGTTCAATGCCACCAACCTAGTATAAGCCACCATCATATTTCATCTATAATACTTAATAGCTCCCTTTTTCAGTTTTGCCTTCTGCTAATCCATTCTTCACACAGTAGCCAGAAAAATCATCTAAAAAGATGACACGTCAGCTCAGTAACAAGCTCACAACTCCCTGACTACATCTCCAACCTCACCCAGTGTCATTCCCCCCATTTATAAACTATAATCACATGGACTTTTCCTTTACAAGAACAAATTAAGGTATTTCCAACCTTGGACCTTCATAATTACCATTGTGAATTGTAAATATTTAACAGCTCTCAGATAATAGGCAGCTTGTAGAGTGGAAAGAACGTAATAGTATATTAGTTATCTGTTGCTGCATTAAAAATTTCCCCAATTTCAATCAGCCTAAAGTAAGCCCCCACCCCTGTCCCATCTACCAGGTTCTTTGCCAGATTAGTTTCTTATTATCCCTCCTATTTGAGATTAAGTATTATCTAATTTCTTAACCAGATTTCTTCTTCTCTCCTTTTTTAAATACATTTTTTATACTTTTTAATTGTAAATTTGTCTAGTGCATCGCTACAGTTACTAGAGATACAAACTCTGCAAGCAAATGACCATGTCTTCTTAATTTTTTATTCTAAATCCAGTGTCTAGAACAATATTCTGAATATATTAAGCTCTTATTACTATTTGTTGAATTAATAATAATGATAATGCCATATGACACGCATAGAATCAAAGAATATTCAGTTTAAGAGCTACAAAATCAAAAGACCTTTATAAGCAAACTGGCCAGTCTTTTGTAAAAGGTACATATGTTACCAGTGTGCCTTGCATTTAAGAAGCTTATTAAACACTGTGATGCGAAATCTCTCCATCTCCTTCTCCATCAGCTGCATAGTTGTATATGTGTATGTGTTAGATTGTATTTCTTTCTTAAAAGTCCTTGTATTAGGCCATTTTTGTGTTGCTCTAGAGGAACATCTGAAATTGGGCAACTTACAAAGAAAAGAGGTTTAACTGGCTCTAGGTTCTGCAGGCTGTGCAGGAAGCATGGCACTGACATCTGTTTGGCTTCTGGTGCGGTTTCAGGAAGCTTTCAATAATGGTGGAAGGTAACGGGAGCCAGCATGTCACATGATGAGAGCAGGAGCAAAAGAGAGAGAGAAAGGGAGGGGCCACACTCTTTGAAAAAACCAGATATCACGTGAAGTCAGAGTGAGAATTCACTTATCACCAAGGGGATGGCGCTAAGCCATTCATAAGAGATCACCGTCCATGATCCAAACACCTCCAACGTTGGAAATTACATTTAAATATGAGATTTGGAGGAGACAAACATCCACACAATATCCTTCTCTACTCTTCTCATTCCTGTTTCTAGTATCTTCAGATACAGATTGAACAGGATCTGTCCAAAAAAAAAAAAAAAAAATGCTCTTGATTCCTCTTAGAGTAGTTGACCTTAAAAGGCCACCTATCAGAAGCCTAAAAATGTCAGTATTTCCCCCGATACAGAGGCTTGTCTCATTTCTTTAGCCACTAAACTAAATGATAAATCAAAGACACTCTAAGGGGAAAAAAAACTATCAGAAGTCTTACTTGTAAAGCAGAATTGAAGTTGAAAAGAAAGTAGGAATGAGACACACTATATGGGCATCAGCAGCCACAGGGGAATCCTGCCAAAAAGTCAGAAATAGCTTCTCAAGGGTAACCATTTTCAATCTATTTTATTTCTTTTTATTACTCTTCCCAGGTAACACAAAACTTCAACTGATATGAAACCTTTTAACAAATGCAGCTTGTAACACGGTCTATTTATATTCTTATTTTATTTGATTCAATTATTCTCCTATAATTCTCCTGGTATTAAAAGTCCTTTTGATGGCTGTTCTGTTTTCCATTTCCAAAGTCATTAACCTCCATTCCCTACACAAGGTAAGGGAAAACTCTATGAATGACAGCCTTGTTTACAGGGAGCAGAAAGGACTTGGCAGCTGTTCCAAAGTGTCAAATGAGATAGCCTGAAGAATGCTATAGAAAAGTGTCACCAAATGGGAAAGCGACGTCACACCAACTAGATTGCCTCTTTGTTGTCCACTAATAGATTTCTCTGACGCATAACTGTTGAGAGAGAAAGATTTGCTAGGAAGGAGGAGTACCGGGTAATCTTTTTTATACCTTTCATGTGACTTTCATAGTCTTCAAAATCTCAAAACATAGAGATGGGCTTAAAATGCAAATAATGAGAAGAAACAACAACAACAAAGACTATATTAACTTGAATTATAACAGTGCCCTTTTGAGAATGAAGAATTCTTTTTTAATATCTCAGAGTCACTCTTATACACCAAACTTTTGGCCAAAATTGATGCTTTTCATCCATATCAAATATCTGAAAGTATACCTAAAGTGTTTATTTGAACTGTCATTACTTCAGAAGCATATGATCAGGTAGTAATCAGCCAAAGCCCTCTAAAACATTTATTTTTAGTATTCAATTTTCTATTCCCTTGTTATATTTAATCCCTTGATGGTTCCAATTTGTTCATTTAATAGGCATTTCTTAAGTGACTATTCTGCAGGCACAACTGCAGGCACTTAAAATCGAATCAGGTTTTTTTTGTTTTGTTTTGTTTTGTTTGTGGAGAGTCTCGCCCAGGCTGGAGTGCATCGGTGACATCTCGGCTCACTGCAACCTCCACTTCCTGAGTTCAAGCGATTCTCCTGCCTCAGCCTCCCAAGAAGCTGGGATTACAGGCATATACTGTCACGCCCCATTAATTTTTGTATTTTCAGTAGGATGGGGTTTCGCCATATTGGCCAGCCTGGTCTCCAACTGCTGACCTCAGGTGATCTCCCCGCGTCAGCCTCCCATAGTGCTGGGATTACAGATGTGAGCCACTGTGCCAAAATCTAATCAGTTTCTAAGTTGCACTAACCACATCTAGGAACCATCAAATGCTTTACAGTCTAGTTGGAAAGAAAAGTGGATGATCCCTGCTATAGCCAGTCGTAAGAACATCCATGAGGCTCTATTCTCCTGCACTGTCTCTGGGCCTAACCCCTTCACCTAAATTGTAATCCTCTTCTTCAGTTAGATTCACCATCTTCACCTCAAAGTCAGGATGCTCAAGACAGATCTTTTCATTCTTCCTAAGTCCAGTCTTGTTCTCATCCCTAGGTTTCTAATTGTCAAAATAATAACCCAAAATTAGCACTTGGTATGTGCAAGGCATTGCGTTATGTGCATGACATGGGTTATCTGATTTAACCTTCAAAATATTCCTATGAACCAGGTAATATTATTAGTTAACTTGACAAGTAAGGAAACCAAGACTTAGAAAGGTTAAGTAACATGTTCAAATAACTAGGAAGTGGTTAACTTGCAGGCAGGTTTTGAAAAATCAGGCACTAGAGCTTCACTGTCCAATAGCCATATACAACCAATGACCATTTAAAATATAGCTAATGCAACTGGGAAACAACATTTTTAAATTCCATTAAATTAATTTAAATTTAATTTTAAAAACCAATAGTTAATTTGGTTATTATGTGAATATACTTTTCAACCATAAATTTATGAAATTTATGAAATCTAAATACAGATCAAGTATTTCTGATGAATATTTAGCTTTCAAACTAATATATGCTATAAGTGTAAAATTAGACTTTGAAGACTTGGTATAAAAACAAGACTAAAATATCTCATATCTCATTGGTAATTTTTTATATTGACTACATATGCAAATATTTTAGATATATTGGGTTCAATAAAAACATATTAGTATAATATCATCTACTTCTTTTGCATAATAAAATTTAAAAGTACAGATATGGCTCACATTATATTTCTTTTTTACTGCATAGAAACTACCTTTTTTTTTTTTTAATAATTTCAACTTTTGTTTTAGATTCAAGGAGTACATGTGCAGGTTGGTTACGTGGGTATATTGCATGATGCTGAGGTTTGGGGTATGACTGAACCCATCACCCAGGTACTGAGCATAGTACCCCACAGTTTTTCAGCCCTTTCCCCACTTCCTCCTTCCTCTCTCTAGTAGTCCCCAGTGACTACTGTTCTCATCTTTACGTCATATGTACCCAAAGTTTAACTTCCACTTATAAGTGAGAACATGCAGTATTTGGTTTTCTGTTCCTGCATTAATTTGCTTAAGATGATGACCTCCAACTGCATCCATGTTGCTGCAAAGAACATGATTTCACTATTTTTGGGACTGCATAGTATTCCGTGGTATATATGTACCACATTTTCTTTACCCAATCCACTGCTGATGGGCACCTAGATTGATTCCATGGCTTTGCTATTGTTAATGGCGCTGTGGTGAACATGAGTGCGTGTGTCTTCTTCTGTAAAATGATTTCTTTTCCTTAGGGTATATACCCAGTAATAGGATTGCTAAGTCAAATGGTAGTTCTGTTTTAAGTTCATTGAGACATCTCCAAACCGCTTTCCACAGTGGCTGAACTAATTTACATTTCCACTGTTTATAAGTATACTCTTTTCTCCACAGCCTTGCCAGCATCTGTTATTTTTTGTCTTTTTAATAACTGGCATAAGTAATAGTTCTGTTGGGCTCCAGTGGTCTAGAGCCTATCCTCTTATCTTTCACTATTCTAACTCTCAGGAAGCTTTCAATTCAGTGCTCATATAGTAACAAGGATCTATTATTCAAACTGGCTAAATTCAGGCTCCCTGCTTTTCCCTCTCAACCCCCACTGTCTGGCAGGTATCTTGAAATGTCTTACGCTCTTCACTCTTTAGCCTTCTCTCAATGATTTATTAGCTCAAGTCCCACCAATACAGTATGACTTTTCTTGATATCTGCTCCAAAATACATTTTCATTCTCTCACTGCAACATCAAAATGTGGAAATTGTCAAACTGGACAATACAATGTAGTATTCTGCTGTATCAAATTGTTCCAAGTGACATGATGCGGTTGTGTGTGTGTGCACATCTCTGTATGTGTGAGTACACACACATGCATGTGCACATTCATATATTCATGTTTATATTCCAGCTTCTTTTTTCTATCTCCTTGTAGCTTTGCCATTCCTAAATTCACTCAAATCATTACGAATTCATTTACAAATGCCCCCATTTATTAAGGTCCACACATCTTTCAAAACTACATCCTTCATTTGCTTAAATGCAGGAACAAGTTTTAAAGAATGACACACTGTTCCTTCACAGTTTGATGAAGATCATGTGTTACCCTATACACTGCTTAATTTATAAATTTTAGTCATGTCTGTCTTTAGCCTTAACCACCTAGATTGAAGTTTCCCAATTGTCCTTTATATGACAGCTATTATTACCAAAAGCCAGAAACACATCTTTGGTCATTGATCTACTATATCTCTCTTGATATGCATTAGAATTGACTCTACTCTTCCAGATTTCAGATGAAAATACTGTGATAGTGTTATAGAATATATTGTTTAGATTTTCATTTTCTTGATAAAAATGCCAAATATTTTCTGTTTTAGCCTTAGGTTGATCTGATGTCATCAGAAAATGTTCTATAACAATTCTTTGTCTTTAGGTTGTAACCACAAATTTTTGTTTTCATACAGAGAAGGTGTGTAACTATTTTATAATTCTATTTTGGTATTCAAATTCACTAGCCACTCTTCTACATATTAACTCTCAGTACTTATTTCTGTCTTTCCCTGTCTTCTTGGTAAACATGATAATAAATCTAAAATATATCTGTATAAAATAATATCTAATTTGCGGTGTTTAAAATATGATAGACTTAAAAATATTGGGCAAAAATTAGATAGACAATGCAAACATATGATTAGAATTCAAGTGTTCTGAGGTCTTTCCAAAATTCAGAAGGAGGTTAAGATATTTATTAACTTTAGGCTTTAGGTATATTCCATAATAATTTCAAATATAATCACAAAAAGAATGGAAGTAGCGTGTTTGACTTCCAAACCACATGTTGGTGGGGCGGGGGATGAAATTTTTTTTGACTGTAATAAATTCAGAAGATAGAAAATCAGAATAGAAGAAAAAGGTGATATAGGAAAAGCAGTACACAGAGAAAATACTAAGTAGTAGAAGTAAATCCAAAATATTAGAAATAACAATAAAGGTAAATGGACTAAACATGCCAGCAAAGAGATAAACGTTTCAAATTAGCGAATTGTTTTAAAATCCAGGTCTATGCTACTTATAAAAGCCAAGTAAACAAAAAGACAAGTTTAAAATATAAGGAACAGAAAAAGTTAGACACTTAAAGCATAGAAAAACTACTCAGGCAAAACTAACCAAATGAAAGCCTGTATAATTAATATTGGAAAGAAGGTATCATGGCTGGTCGAAGGTGCTGGATTAATATCAGAAAGAAAAAAGAAGACTTTAATAGTTCTCAGACCTGTTTACACATTATAATAATTTTGGAAAATGTTTTTAAGTTACCGATTTCTTACCCCCACCAATTAACTTCCAAAAGTGAGGCCTGTGCCTGGATGTTTCTAAAAGTTCCCTAGGTACTTATGATAAGAATGAGGATTAATAACTTCCACATTAAGGCAAAAAGAATTTTTAGGGATAAAAATATTCATCATATACTAATTTGTTAAATATACTAAATTTATTAAAAAGAAAACTACAGAACTATTAGACTAAGACATGGGTAAATTCCTCTATTACCTGGGAGAGAGAGGAATGTTTCAAACTATCATTCAACATCCAGAAGCAATAACATAAAATGAGGTTGTATTAGAAAGACAGGGTTTCTGCCTATAAAGGATTAGCTGCCATAGGAATTGCCACTTCACCATAACCAAGAAAACCAGATAAAGTATATAAAACAAAGGTTTCAGACTCAGGGCAACAGAATGTGATCCCTGAGAAAAGGGAAACAAATGCACTTAAATAATCAGTGAACGCTAAGTTAACACCTTCAAACAGTTTTCAGATCACAGTCAAGGAGTGAGTTCCAAATTAAAAACAGTGATCAAAGTTTGGGAAGGTGGAGACTCCTATAACTTGCAGATTCAAAACCAGAGAGAAGACAACTTGATTCAGCTCAGGCTGTCAAAACAAAATACCATGGTTGGATGGCTTAGGCAGCAGGGATTTATTTTCTCAAAGTTCTAGAAGCTAGAAGTCTGAGATCAGGGTGCCAGGTTCTGATAAGGGCTCTCTTCCTGTTTGGCAGATCACTGCCTTCTTGCTGCACCTTAATGTGGCAGAGAGAGGAGCGGGGGAGGGAGAAGGAAAGGGTGAGGGGGTCACACTTGAGAGCACCATCTTCTGACCTCATCTAGACTGTCTCCCAAAGGCCCCATCTCCAAATACCATTACATTAGGGATTAGGGCTTCAATACATAAATTTTATGATATACAATTCATTGCATAGCAGAACTTCACAGAGAGCTTAAGAGTTCTGCATAGGGATCTTCTCAAGTCTTTGGCTGAATACTGACCTACACATGAATGATAAGAAACCACCAAAGACTGAGGAAAACTATAAAACAAACAACTTCTCAAAGCTCTCACGGAAGTGAAAATAGCTTAGGTTTCCACAAGCCAGAATGAAGAGACCTCCTAACATGGGTCATTGGATACAGTCCACAGAAGGGTCATGCCTTAATATTGGAGCTAAATTAATCCCAGGATAAAGGCTTCTCTGGGCACACCTAAAAAAGCTTAAAATTAAGTCTTAAAAGTTTCACATTTACCTGCAAGTTACTAAACTACACGCCAGAATAAAACCCAATACTCTTTAAAGGAATACAAATAATTTCAGCAAAACATAAAACTCACAATGTAGGACATAATTTTAGAATTATTAGGCATGCAAATCATGAATGAACTCCCATTCACAATTGCCCCAAAAAACATAAAATACCTAGGAATATCACTAACAAGAGAAGTGGAGGATCTCTACAGGAGAATTACAAAACACTGCTCAAATAAATCAGAGATGACACAAACAAATAGAAAAACATTTCATGCTCATGGATAGGAAGAATCAGTATTGTTAAAATGGCCATACTGCTACAAGCAATTTATAGATTTAATGCTATTGCCACTAAACTATCACTAACATTCTCCACAGAACCAGAAAAAAACTATTTTAAAATTCATATGAAACCAAAAAAAGAGCCCAAAACCCAAGGCAATCCTAAACAAAAAGAACAAATCTGGAGGCATCATGTTACCTGACTTCAAACTATACTACAGGGCTACAGTAATCTAACCAAAACAGCATGGTACTGGTACAAGAACAGACACATAAACCAATGGAACAGAATACAGAACCCAGAAATAAGACCATACATCTACAACCATCTGATCTTTAATAAAGCCAACAAAAACAAGCAATGGGGAAAAGGTTCCCTATTTAATGAATGCTGGGAGAACTGGCTAGCCATATACAGAGTATTGAAACTGGACCCCTTCCCTACACCATATACAAAAATCAACTCAAGATAGAGTAAAGACTTAAATATAAAGAGTAACACTATAAAAACCCTGGAAGACAACCTAGGCAGTACCATCCTGAACATAAGAATGGACAAAGGGTTCGTGACAAAGATGCCAAAAGCAACTGCAACAAAAGCAAAAATTGACAAATGGGATCAATGGGATCTAATTAAAGAGCTTCTGCACAGCAAAAGAAACTATCAATAGAGTAAACAGACAATCTACAGAATGGGAGAAAATTTTTGCAAACTATGCATCTGACAAAGGTCTAATATCCAGCATCTCTAAGGAATTTAAACAAATTTACAAGAAAGAACCCCATTAAAACATGGGCAAAGGACATGAATAGACAGTTTTCTAAAGAAGATATACACACAGCCAGCAATCATATTTTTAAAAACTCAACATCATTGATCTTTAGAGGAATGCAAATCAAAACCACAATGAGATACCATCTCACACCAGTCAGAAAGGCTGTTATTAAAAAGTCAAAAAATAATAGATGTTGGTGAGGTTGTGGAGAAAAAGAAACACTTTTACACTGTTGGTGGGAGTGTAAATTAGTTCAACCATTGTGGAAGACAGTGTGGTGATTCCTCAAAGACCTAGAGACAGAAATAGCATTCAACCCATCAATCTCTTACTGGGTATATACCCAAAGGACTATAAATCCTTCTATTATAAAGATAAATGCATACATATGCTCACTGTAGCACTATTCACAGTAGCAAAACATGGAATCAACCTAAATGTCCCATCAGTGATAGACTGGATAAGGCAGATGTGGTACATATACACCATGGAATACTATGCAGCCATAAAAAGGAAAATTGATCATGTCATTTGCAGGGACATGGATGGAGCTGGAGGCCATCATCCTTAGCAAACTAACCTACGAACAGAAAAACAAATGCCACATGTTCTGACTTATAAGTGGAAGCTAAATGATGAGAACACATGGACACATAAATAGGAACAATGCACACTGGGGCCTACCAGAGGGCAGAAGGTTGGAGAAGGAAGAGTATCAGGAAAAGTAACTAATGGATACTAGGCTTAATACCTGGCTGATGAAATAATCTATAAACAACCCCCTTGATACACATTTACCTATGTAACAAACCTGCACATCTTGCACATGTATCCCTGAATTGAAATAAAACTCTTAAAAAATAACAGATATAAATTTTTTAAAATATAAAAATAAAAATATCAGGCATGAAAAGAAACAGAAAAACATGATCAATAACCAGCAGAAAATGCAGTCAATAAAACTAGACCCAGAAACAGCAGAAATGATTTAAAAAGAAGACAAGGACTTTTAAACTGCTAAGTTAAATTCTATGAATATGCTTAAGGATGTAAAGAAATACATGAACAGACTGAGAAGAGAAAATGGAAGATATTTTTAAACGCTCAAATGGAATTTACAGGGATTAAAGACACAATCTTAAATGAAAAATACACTGGGTAGGATTAATAGCATATATGACACAGCAGAAGGCCAGGCATAGTGGTTCACACTTGTAATCCCAGCACTTTGGGAGACCAAGGTGGGTGGATTACCTGAGCTTAGGAGTTTGAGGCCAGCCTGAGCAACATGGTAAAATCCTGTCACTACTAAAATACAAAAAAAATAGCTGGGTGTGGTGGCGTGTGCCTGTAGTCCCAGCTCCTCAGGAGGATGAGGCAGGAGGATTGCTTGAACCCAGGAGGCGGAGGTTGCAGTGAGCCAAGATCATGCCACTACACTGTAGCCTGGGAGACAGGGCAAGACTTGATCTCAAAAATAAATAAATAAATAAATAAACATATCCTCAGTGAGCTTTGGGGCCATATCAAATAGTTTAATAAACCTGCGCTATGGTTTGAATGTGTCCTTCAACATTCATGTGCTGAAAACCTAATCCCCAATGCAACAGTATTGAGAGGAGGAAAATTTAAGACATGATTAGGTCATGAGGGCTCTGCCATCATGAATGTATTAACGCCATTATCTCTCAGGAGTAAGTTAGTTATTAAGAGATTGAATTCTTGATAAAATGACAAGTTTGGCCCCCCTTCCTCTCTCACATGCATACATGCTATTGTCATGTGATGCTTTCCACCATGTTATGATACAGCAAGAAGGTCCTTGCCTGATGCAGCCCTTCAATTTTGGATTTCCCAGCCTCTGGATCCATGAGAAAAAAAAAAAAAAAACCTGTTCTTTGTAAATTACCCAGTCTGTAGTATCTTTTATAACAACACAAAATGGATTAAGACAACATATAATTAGAGTCCTATAGAAGAAGCAGATAGGAAACAAAAATATTTGAAGAAATAGTGACAAAAAATGTGATGAAAACTATAAAACAACAGATTTGAGGTGCTCAACAAATTCCAGGAACACACAAACAAAACAAAACCAAGGTACATCATAATCTAATTGCTGAAAATAAGTAATAAAGGGAAAATCTTAAATGAGGCTAGAAGGAAAAAAGAACCCACATTAATTACAAAAGAACAAAAGTAATAACAGCTGATTCCTATACCAAAACCATGAAGACCAGAAGACAATGGGATGATATTTTTAAGGGGATGAAATAGAAAACTTGTCAACCTAGATTACACCCAAAGAAACTGTCCTCTAAGAGTGAAAGCAAACTAAAGTCTTGTTCATATCAACAAAAGTTGAGAGACTATCAGCAGCACAGCTGCACCTAAATAACCAAGGTAATGAACTACAGAGCTTTAAGTAAAGCTATGTAGGCTTAACACTAGATTCCTGTTGGGAATTGCTTTCATGGATTATCGCTGTGTTGTCATATATTATAACTCAAGGGTTCCCAGCCTGGCTACACATTATAACTGAGAAACTTTAAAAAAAATAGATTATTCAGGTTCCACTCCAAGGCAATTAATTAAGACATCACAATGAGTGGAGTCTGGGCTCCTCTGGCAATTCTAATATTCAGGTAGGGTCGAAACTGGCTGTCTAATCTCGCCCTTCAAATCCCTACCCCATTTCCAATCTCCAACTGGCCCTCCTGAAAATATCTGATGCACAGGTCAGGCATGTTTTCTACCAGTTAATTTAAAAGAAATATAATGAACAGTGAAAGCCATAAAAAGAATATAAAGTGAATAAATTCCCACTCCCTGCCATCAAAATCCAATTGATAGATTTTTACTTTACCCACTGGGCTGAAGAAATCCTCTGGCCTCTCCTTAGGACTGCATTTCAGATCTTCCACAGCCCAGAGG
Organism: Piliocolobus tephrosceles; assembly: GCF_002776525.5. Classification (NCBI taxonomy): domain Eukaryota; kingdom Metazoa; phylum Chordata; class Mammalia; order Primates; family Cercopithecidae; genus Piliocolobus; species Piliocolobus tephrosceles. Next base: position 111,292,827 of record NC_045438.1, read on the forward strand.
CAAGTCAATCTTACGCATGGTTCCATATCTTGATAGGAGAGAAATTGTGGCTTCTTTTATCTCTGTGTTGCCATCCTGACTGCTCTTTTCTGTGTTCAACTTTTGCTTTTTTTCCTATAGGCTTTTTCTCTGCAGGATTGACAAACTCCTGAAGTCTCTATGGTCAGTCTTTTACGGGTTTCTCTTTCTTGCTCCACTCTATGACACATTCTGAATCACTGTAACGTTAGAAGAGAGTAGAAGAGAGAAATACATCCATTACTCAGAATCTGGTTTAAACAAAACAGAAATGGCTCCTTAAGCTCAGGCTTAGGTTTATTAAGATAAAAACAATGCAAATGTTTCTTTCCATAGCTCAACATTTACTAGTATACTAAATTAAAAGTTTTCCAGTTTTTTTCTACAGTAAAAGTATGTTTTTTGGCCAAGCCTATGTTAAGTAAATGTAGTTTTCTGCTACCAACTACAGAAGAACAAAGAGTTTTTACAAGAAGTATTTTTAAGGGCATTTTATTTCTCATGAAATCTGACACTGTGAGGTTGCCTATTCCTAATTTAATTATTAGCAACCGTATTTACTCTCAAAATTCTTCTACTTTGGATGATAAGTTATAAGTTTACCTTGTTTGTAGGCCAGATGAAGACTGGCTTTCATCAGTGTGTCACAAAAGGAATTTTATCCACATTAGCTTGCATTGGTGAACTAGCAGATGCTTGTGGCCTAACCATCTTCCCTGCACCATTGTACCACAAACCATTAAAAGGCTAATAAATCAGTAACTGTAACTGAGGCTTAATGCAATTAATTCTATAAGTTTGAGCTATTAAGCTTAATTCTCCTAAAATTATAACATGTAACTGAAACATTAGGAAGAATTGCTGACAAAATGAAAATAAGAGTAGATATTAATAAAGCCTGTATGCTTGGTTTGTATCTGTCATTCTTATGCCACGCCTTGGACCCTTTTTGACCCACCATTTTTCTCAATAAAACATTCATACACCTCTTACACATATGAATTTCTGATAAGATGATCTCCAACTGGTATAATTCAGATGCTTCTTAATGAACACATGATTTCTCATAGCCTCTAGCTTCATTTATATATACCTCCTTCTAGCCTCAGAAGTTACTGACGTATTTTTATTTTTCCTGGTAAGAAAATGTCATATTTTATAGTTTGTATTTTTTACCTAAAAATTGATAGTATCAATACCACAAAATAATATGCACTATTACAAAAAGTAGAAAGAAATACAATAGATTTACTATGGTTTAAACCAAATTGCTAGAATGAAAGTACATAAAAAAATGAAGAAAAAAAAATTGACCAATTCCCTAAGTGGATTGCAAACGGTGACTTTCCCACTCAAAAAGGGCATCCTGAAGACAAGTGGATGGAGACACGCATAGCTTCCACAGACCCCACGGAGCCAACTCTGCAGCAATAGTTTGATATTTCTTTTAATGGATTCCCTCATAAAATCTAAATGAAAGTAGTTTCTTTCAAGTAACAAATGAATTTATAGTGATCATTTCTATGTGGCTATTCACTATAAATAAGCTAGCCTTTAAGCTGAGGCATCACTGAAATATAGCAGACACGTGTCTCTGTAGAAACATAACAGAGTGCTGTGCCACATGCATTGACCTTTCCAAATAATCTTGCTTTGTGAACCAAAGGAAATGTTAATTTTCTCAAGAGTAAGAGCTGATGCACTTGTCAAAGATAAATGAAAAAGGACACAATAGCAACACACTTCAAATGTGTTCTGGATACTGAAAGATAGCAAACATCAGTGACCTCAAGAACTAAAGTGGGATTTGGAGGTCCCCAAGTATAATGTATTCACTGGCACTTTTTAGTTCAAATGGACAGGCAGTGGAGCAGAATTAATGCCTGTGGAACTCATGGCTATGCATCAAAATCCACCAAGTTACCAAGACTTATGAGCATTCCAAACAACCCAGGCAAAGGTGGCACTCTTTACAGTGTGCCTGACTAGCAGAATACAGATTTGATTTTCCAACCCTTGAGAAAAATACAAAGCAGTCACTTTGAGCTAAGACTCCAAATTACAGCTGTGGTTCAACTTAGATTCCTTTTGTAGAATAAAACTTGCTGACTAAGTCCATAAGATTTGATTTATCTTTTCCTTTTAATGGTGTTTATCAGAATAGAATTGGTCTCTTGTTACCACTCTGAATACATTAGGTTTTTCTTGATACCTCACTGGGTACATTCATTCTAACCTCATTGTGGCTATCAGGAAATGAATTTGCTAATTAATAGTTGAAATCTAGGAATAAACAGAGTAAATGCAGAAGGATTATATTCTTTAGGAATGATGTTCAACTATATTTCAAACAACTGGCCTCTTGGCCAGATAACACACAAAATAAAACACAGGGACAAAGGGACTTTTAGCCATGAAGAGCCAGAGAAAGAAAAGAACAGCTGATTGAATACAGAAATAAATAATTTGTTATCTCAAAACACTTCCAAAGTGCAATAAAAGACTGTTTCTAATGTAACTGAAATGATTCTGGAGATGAAACGATGTCAGCATTTAGTGAAGGCATATTAGGAAAACACAGCTGCCTGAGTAGAAAACTCACAAAGCCCTTAGCTTGGCCTAATGATGTATGGAACAAATGAACATTGTGGGGTCACCCACTTCAGTGCCACCACAAATCAACATGATGGAACACATCAAAGACACCAAGCAGACTCCTTGGCTGTATACATCAGCAAGGGCCCCTCTGACTTCAACTGGAAGAACTTGTGATAAGAAAAGTAAAAATGAAAACAAGGGCTTTGCCAAACTTCCCACAAGAATCCTGTTTGAGGCTCCTGATGGGTGGACAGGTGAGCAGGGGGTTGGGGGAAAGGCATGGTGCAGGGCACACTATTATGCCTTTGGAAATGGAAGGGAAAACATGGACCCCATGTTTCTTTAAGATAATTCAGTTTAGTTCAACAAACATTAACTAAACATTATTAAATGATAGGCAGACACTATACTTAGCACTGAGAATTCTAGAAAATCACAACCCTTGCTGTCATGAAGTCACTGCCTGGTGGAGAATAAATTATATACCACAATCTGTTTATGCTAAAAACACATATAAAGCCAAAAATGATTTGTTTTATCTGAAAGACCAAAAGAATCCACACATGCAGATATGGTAAGCATGGGTTTGAAGTATGAATAAGAATTCACTATGCAGAAGGGCCAGGAAAGGACATACCCACCTGGCCCTAAGAATGAAGTATTATAATTGGAGTGAATATCTACAACCACTATTGCCAAGGAACACTGAAGGGCATTATATAGCAACGGCCAAGTTGCTGTTCAATTGTGGGTGCCCTTTTAAGTTTAGCCCTGAGCATTAACAGAGATGTTCCAACAAAATCTTCCCTTGAAAGAGTTGTCTATTTTATTTTTCTCCAATTCCTCTCTTCACATTTTCTCTTGAACCTACTCCAAACAGTCATTTGATGCGACCACTTCACTAAAATACATTATGCCAAGGTCAACAATAATCATTCTGTTGCTGAATTCAAAATCGATTTTTGATCCTTACAATTTCATCTACTGGCAACATTTAATAGAATATACTACGTACTCTTTTTGGAAACACTTTCTTCCTTTGGCTTCTGGGACAGCACAGTCTCTTCTAATCTCTAAGACCACCCCTTAGGTCTCCTTTGCAGTTTCTCCCTCATTTCTTTGCACTCTAAATGTTGGAGGGCCTCAGGACTCGGCCCTCTGACTTTTTCTTCTTTGATCTATTCAAATTAACTTCCTAAGAGATCTCACCCAGGCTCATACTTTTCAAAAGTGTCTGCATGTTGATGACTCCAAAATTCAAACCTCTGGTCTGGATCTCAACCACGAATTTCAAGTTCATACATCTCACTGTCTACTAAAGAATTCTATTTGTAAGTCTCATAGAAATATCAGCCTTAACACATCTCAAAAGACACTCCTTACTCCCTCCTCAACCTGTTCCTAAAGGTTGCTATTTCTTAGATCTTCCCCACCTAAGTAATAGCATCTCCATTTTTTTATTATTCATGTCAGAAATCTTGGTCACCCATGAGTCTTCTTTTTCACTCACATCCCATTTTCAACTTCAGCACCAAATCTTATTGGCTGTTCTTCCAAAATACATCCGGAATCTGACCCTCTCTCAGAATTTCTATTGCAAAAATCCTGGTCCATGGGGCTATCATCTCTCACTGAGAATATTGTAATAGCCTCCACAATGGGCCTCCCTGCTGCTATCTATTACTGTTATCAGAATGGTTGTTCAAAAACTTAAATCAGATCATGGCATTCCTCTGGACAGATCTGTCCAATGACTTCCTACTTGAATCAGAGTAAAATCAACAGTTCCTTCCCAGCACTATCCTGACCTCACTTGCTATCACATTTGCCTACTCCCTGCTGGCTCTGCCTCAGCCATGTTGACCTCATCGCTAGTCCTCAAAAGTGCCAAGCGCTCCCCCACTTCAGGGCCTTTGCACTTACTATTTCCTTCGCTTCAAAAGGTCTTACCTCATGGAATCACATGGCTCCCTTCCTGACTTTCTTTATATTTAAAATACACCTTTGCAATAATGTCTTCAAGGAACACTTTTTATAAAACAGCAACTCTCCCCGCTTACTCTAACATTTTCTATTCCCCTTTGCCTGCTTTTTCTAGATTGTACAATTGCCATGTGATATACGTGTATATTTATCTGTCTGTCTACCCCCATCAGTATATAAGTCCTTGAGGGCCGGAACATTATCTGCTGTGTTCACTGGCGTACCCCCAGCACCTATAATAGTGCCAGTTATATAATAGGCACCCAATAAATATTGATTGTCTGACTGCATAAATGAAAAGAATTGGAGGCCGGCTGCAGTGGCTCACACCTGTAATCCCAGCACTTTGGGAGGCTAAGGCGGGCAGATCACCTGAGGTCAGGACTTCAAGACCAGCATGACCAACATGGCGAAACCCCATCTCTACTAAAAACACAAAATTAGCCTGGCATGGTGGTGCATGCCTGTAATCCTAGCTACTTGGGAGGCTGAGGCAGGAGGATCATTGAACCCGGGAGGCAGAAGTTGTAGTGAGCAGAGGTCATGCCACTGCACTCCAGCCTGAGCAACAGCATGAGACTCTGTCAAAAAAAAGAAAATGAAGAGAAAGAAAAAAGGAAAGAAATGGCTCCTAGCACGTGAACACTCAGAAGAAAGCCAGTTCAGAAAGAAGAAGCTAGAGACTGATACCAAAAACACATCATTCCGTTCTTGCTTATATAACCAAAACACATGCACATGCACACTCATCATGCAGGGACACATAGTACGCACTGAAATTCTCATAACCAAATATAAACTTCACAAAGTTGCTACTTTAAGAACCTCTTCTGAGTTGGCAAACATTTGCTCTAGTGAACACAAGATAGTAAATAGTTTAAACTTTTTGATCTGTTCCATATGATCTCTGTTCAACTACTCAGCTCTGCCATTATAGCACAAAAAAGCTATAGAAAAAAAAAATGAACCTATTCTTAAGTATGGTTACATATTCATATTTGGGCTAGATTCATACTTGAACTTTACCTGACTAGTAGGGTCAAGATTCTACTGCCTTTGGAGAAAACATTTACACTAAAATTTTTCTTTAAGAACTTTTAGAGAAATAGAATTACTAAAGTTTAAGTTGTGCACGTCCTTCTACTAGCAATTTCATTCTAGGTATGTAACCTAAGAAAATCCTCTCACAGGTGCACAGAAGAGATATACACAATATATTCACTGCAGCATTCTTCATAATAGAGGAAAATTGGAAACAACCTAAATATCCATCAATGGGAAAATGGATAAATGCACTATGGTAGATTCATACCGTGGAATATTAACTGGTACTTCAGAATTAGAGCCTGGATAAATCTCAAAAGCATTGATTGAGCATCTGAACAAGTTGCAGGATATATACCATATCACATACATAAGCTTAAAATGTGTAACACAAATACTATATATAACTTGTGGATACATAAGAAACACAGTAAGAGTATAAAATGATAAACACCAATTTCAGTGGGGTGACTGCCTCACCCCACTGTATTCAGTGGGAGAGACAATAGGAAGGGAAAGAGGTAATGAGGGGCTTCGATTGTATCTACAGTGACTTATTTCTTGAAAAGAACTGAAGGAACATCTGAAGGAATATGTCAAGGTTTTAAGATTTGACAAAACTTGGTATTTTTCAATATTTCTCTCTGCTTTCCTATGTGCTTGAAATATTTCATAATTAAAAAAAGACTCCATTCCCCCAAAACTGAGGATAACCAGATAAACAGTCCCCTCAACACAGTATGGTATTAATGAGATTCAATTATGTTTACAAGGGCATTCTAGGTGGAAAAACCGTATTTGCATAACTGCTTATTTTGGGTAACACTAACAGTCAGAGTTAAATCATGAAGGATCTTGTAAGTTATAATAAGCAGTTGGAATTTTATCCTGTTGGCACCTGAAAGTCATTGAAATTTAAGCAAGGGAGTAACATGATTTGATTTAAATTTTATTGAGATCACTCTTGGGGAGCAATCTGCGGAATATAATGCAGGGTTAAAGTGAATGGAACTAGTAAGACCAGTTTGGAGGCTTTTACAATGATCCATGCAAGATATAAGGGAGTCCTGGAGTAAGTGGCACTGATGATGGAGGAAAAGTAGATGAACTTTTTCTCCATCATCAGATGAAACACTTTTACAGGTGTTTAAGAAGTAAAATCAGGCCAGGCGTGGTGGTTCGTGCCTATAATCCCAGCGCTTTGGGAGACCGAGGCAGGTGGATCACTTGAGGTCAGGAGTTCAAGACCAGCCTGGCCAACATGGCCCTGTCTCTAGTAAAAATACAAAAATTAGACAGGCATGGTGGTGGACACCTGTAATGCCAGCTACTTGGTAGGCTGAGGTGGGAGAATCACTTGAACCTGGGAGGCAAAGGTTTCAATGAGCTGAGATTGAGCCACTGCACTCCAGCCTGGGTGACAGAGTGAGACTCCATCTCAAAAAAAAAAAAAAAAAGAAAGAAATAATAAACTCAACAGGAGTCTGATGTGCAAAGTGCAGAAGGAAGTCCAGGGTGCCTTTCAGTTTTCTAGCCTGTTGGAATGAGTGGATAATGACTGCACTCACTGGGATGGGGAGTAAGGGGAAGGAAGGGCAGATTTGGGAGAGGCAGGGAAGATAAAGAATTAATACATGTTGAATTCCAGTCTCAATTGAGACATTCCTGAGGAGGATATCCATGAGGCAGGGGAATGAGTAGATCTGCAGCTTTAGGAGAAAATTCATAGTTAAAGATAAATATTTGGTGTTCATCCATGTATAGCTGGCAGTTAAAACCATGAAAATGAAGGAGATCTCCTGGAATTGTATAGAGACAGGAGATTAAGGAAAGAAGAGAACCAAGGACAGAATATGGAATCACCAACACATTGAATGGGAGACAGCAAAGAGAATTCCACACAGAAGGCAGAGCATAAATTCGTGGAAATGTGGCAGAAGAGTGCAGCGATCATGGAAGACAGCTTCATGACATTAAGCCTGAGTGCTAGAATCACAGCACAAACCCTCTGCCCTCTCTTGTACTAAAAATGATTGAGAAATGCCTCCTCATTAATTTCTCCACCTGGGCTTTAAATAACTTCAAAAGTGAATGTGTAAATCCATGTAGAATATTGATCTGCTGTCAAGAAAAGTCTTAAGGGGAACAATCTCCATATCCTAAAATTCCATATGAACCCTCCTAAAACTGACCTACACACTTTGGGTTCAGGCACTGAAAAAATTCTCCTTTCTCACTTCTCCGTTAGTAGTCACCATCTTTCCTCCTCGCAAAAGAAAGGCATTCTCCTCATCTATCCCTAATAGGAATCAGATAAATTTCCCTAGAATATTAAAACCTCCACAGGTCAAAGAAATAAATCCAGATTTTAGCCTGAGCAAAGTCTTTCTGAATTGATTAAGGCACCAAAAACATATGATGAGCCTATGTTTTTCCCTTACACGTTTCTGTTAAGGGCACAGCCTGGCTCTAGAAGCCTATGTTCTGTATCCATCTCCTTTTGTGACCTCTTTCACTTCTTTTCATCTCACCTCTTCTTCCCATGTCCAGCTCTTCAAAGGCTTTGACCAGTTTCATGCAGGTACAACCTAGAAGCTTCTGGCTTCAGTTTCTCTGATGTTATAGGATACCAGTGGGAACTCACACAAATGCAACCCAGCTGTGTGGGAAGTTACTCTGTAGCGTAATCCTTGAGCCGTGGCAGTAGGTAGATAAAGGCTTCCCCCTCTGTTCACCAAGAGAAAATCCTGAGACACATTTCATTAGGATTCTCTGATGATCCACTGTTATCCAGCAGCCAATCTTCTATAATAGTAGCCAGCTGGATAAAGCTTCCTTTATTGGCTCTCCTGCTTCCTCCTTCACTCACCTGTCTCACTCCTCCCTGTATGCAAGCATTTGTTTTAGGCTCTGCTATGGGAGAACCCAGGAAAAGAGAGTTGAGATGTTCTGAATTCAGATATTTTGTAGGATGGGACAGAAGAAATGAGGGCGATTTCATTTACCAACTTCCCCTCTTCCATCTCTGGACTACTACCGAGGAACACATCACATTGAGGAGAATGCTATGAGAGCAAAGCAATGAGAGGGAATATAGGAAAAACGTGGAAGCTTCAATGCCTTCTTTTACCCAAGCAACAAACTCAAGGCAAGGCTCTATGGAGTACCCTTCTATCTGCCCAAGAATAGACTATTTGAGATATGCGGTAGGCATTTCGGGAAATCCAGTTGAGTATGAGGTTCAACCCTCTGCAATTTTTTTTTTTTTTTTAAGTGAAAAGAGCGTGAGAAGAACTCAATTCAGCTGCTGCTTCATCTAGGGCACAGGTGTAGGTGTTCATGATTTCAAGGATGAGGTGAAAACTCCTCAATCAGCCAGTGTTACAGCTTCAAGTAAAAGAAACACATGTTGAAGTAAGTTAGCATTTTGTATTATCTTAAACATTTATTCAGACATGTAAAAGAAACAATTTTATTAACTCATTACTAAAATATTTCAGCAATTTGCAAGCCTCCTGTCTTCTGCCTTTTGTCACTCACTTCTCTGCTCATTCATTTCTATTATGTGTTTATTAGATTTAGGTTAACTTAATAGAAATATGTTATTGATTATATTATACATAGTTAAAAATTGTCAATTCACTTCTTGTAAGTTCTACATTTACTGGTGGCCCAATACCTTCTCTTTTTTTTGCCTTTCATTTGTTTCTTATTATAAATTTCCACAAAGCAGTTAAAACGTACCTTTAAAGCAAAACATTTCCTTGTGTATGGACATAGGATAAAATGTTTCCAAAGCAATCTAGGATATAATGCCTTGAAAACTCGCTCTATTAGTGTTTTTACTCCCTCTCCAAAGCAGATATGCTGTTCAATTCTTTCAAATGTGTGAGCAATTGTCTTAAACTATAAAATGAAACTACCAATTTATGTATAAAAATACTCCAGAATGTGACTCTAACTTCATATCTTTCCAAGGTACTTTGAGATCACCTAGAAAAATGTAATTTAGATGAATATGTAGGTCTGGATTCACAGTCAGTGGAGTAAGTCCTAAAATGCACAATTTCCAGGGTTTCTTTTGTGTGTGGGGGGTGGGGGTGGTTTCACTCAATGGCCATCTAGTGTTAGCTCCATAAACAAGTTGCCTCTAAATGAAAGTATAGTTGGTATAAGAGGCCTTTCATCTCAGAAGAGAGGATTGCTTGAGCCTGGGAGGTCAATGTTGCCATGAACCATGATCCCGCCACTGCATTCCAGCCTGAGCAACCCTGTCTCAAAAAAAAAAAAAAAAAAGAGGCATTCAATAAGCCTTGATAAAGCCTTCTTGATGTATTTCCCAGGAAATGAGAAAGTTATTCTAAGGGCCAGGTAAAATAATCCTTTGGTAAGTCAGCACTTTTCTGTTTTTTGTCTTTGACAAAATTAAAGGGAGGTATAACAGTGGTCAGTAGCTGGATTTTTAAATATAGTTTTTGATAATATATCACTATGAATTTGAGTGTATGACTTGGAAGAATTTATAAGAATTGAATGATGTTATAAAAAATTATATTGTCTATTTGCTATGTAAATAAATATTTCTCATTTACTATATAAAAAAGAATATAGTTAACGCTGAATCTTGTCTCAGTCTATCAGTAAGTCCTATTTATCCATGGATACATTATTTAATTAGACAAAAAGAAAACTATCTGACAAGGCAATATCTTGTCATAAAATTTTAATTTCTAGGTTTGATAATTATCAATATCTATAACATTTATATCAATAACCTATAACTTACCCTAAGACATGCAGTCTTTGAGAAAATATTTTCATTCATATACATATTTTTATTGCAGAGAAGTTTTTAGAATGATATGTAATACATTTAAGCATAAAATAATATAGTGGAATAAAATTCTGAGGGAAAATGAAATAAAAATATGATTTCAAAAAGAAAAGGTAACAATGGAGATTTTTCAGCTCTTAAAGAACTCCAATATACACTGATATTTTTAATAGATGATGATAAATATCAAATTTTTTATAACATGTTATTTCCTTATTTACATTTAAAGAGCAATGTAACAGTTTTGGGATTGTTTTGCCCCCCACCACCCCAGTTTATTTTTTTAATTGACAGAAATATTGCATATATCTGTGTTCAGTCTGAGATTCTGAAATGTGTATATGTTGTAGGGTAAATAAATATAACATATGCATTACCTCAAATACTTATCCTTTTTCGTGGTAGGAACGCTAAAAATCTCAGTGACTTTTGAGAATATAATATGTTCATATTAACTATAGTCACCAGGTTGTATACCAGGTACATCTCCTGAATTTACTCCTCTTCACTGAAATTTTGTCTCCTCTGACCAACATCTCCCTAACTTCCTCCACCCCAGCCCCTGGTAACCACCATTCTACTCTCTGTTTCCACGAGTTCAACTTTTTTAGATTCCACATATAAGTGAGGTCATGCAGTATTTCTTTTTATGCCTGGGTTATTTCATTTAATATAATGACCTCCAGTTCCATTAATGTTTCCTCAAATGACAGAATTTCCTTCTTTTTTATGACTGAATAGTATTCCATTGTGTATATATATGACATTTTTTAATCCATTCATCCATTAATGAACACTTGATTCTGTATCTTAGCTATTGTGAATAATGGTGCAACGAATATGAGAGAGCTGATCTCTTCAGCATACTGATTTCATGTCCTCTGAATACCCAGTAGTGGGAGAGCTGGATCATATGGTAGTTATATATGTATATTTCTTTTGAGGAACCACCATGCTGTTTTTCATAATGGCTCTAACTAATTTACATTCCCACCAAATGTACAAGAATTCTCTTTTCTCTGCATTCTTGCCAACATTTATCTTTTTTCTTTTTAATAATACCCACTGTAACATGTGTAAGGTGATAGATCATTGTGGTTTTAATTTGCATTTTATTGTTGATTAGTAATGGTCAGCATTTTTTCATATACCTATTGACTATTTTTATGTCATCTTTTGAGAAATGTCTGCTCAAGTCCTTTGCCCATTTTAAAATCAGATTTGTTTTCTTGCTATTGAGTTGTTAGAGTTACTTATATATTTGGATATTAACCCCTTGTCAGATGTCAAATATTTTCTCTCATTTGCTAGGTGGTCTCTTCATGTGTTGAATATTTCCTTGGTTGTGCAGACGCTTTTTAGTTTGATGTAATCCCATTTGTCTAACTGTGCTTTTGTTACCTGTGCCTTTGGAGTCATATAAAAAAAATCATCACCAAGACCAATGCCATGAAGTTTTCACCTATGATTTCTTCTTGTAGTTTTATAATTTCTGGGTTTACATTCAAGTCCTTAATCTAGTTTGAGTTGATTTTTTTCCTGAGCTATATATTTTTTAAATAATTTTATCTTTTATTTTAGATTCAGGGGGCATATGTGCAGGTTTATTATCTGGGTATATGGTGTGATGCTGAGGTTTGGGGTATGAATGATCTTGTCGCCCAGGTACTGAGCATAGTACCCAAGAGATAGTTTTTCAGCCCTTGACCGCTCCTTCCATCTCTCCACTAGAAGTCCCCCATGACTATTGTTGCCATCTTTATATCCATAATTACCAAGTGTTTGGCTCCCATTTATAAGTGAGAACATGTGGTATTTGGTTTTCTGTTCCTGTGTTAATTCACTTAGGATAATGGCCTCCAGCTGCATCCACATTGCTGCAAAGAACATGATTTCGTTTTTTATGGCTACATAGTATTCCATGGTATATATGTACTACATTTTTTTTTTTATCCATTCCACTGTGGATGGGCATCTAGGTTGATTCCATGAACATAAGCATACATGTCTTTTTGGTAGAATGATTTATTTTCTTTTGGATATAAACCTGGGTTGAATGGCGGTTGTTTTTAGTTCTTTGAGAAATGTCCCAACTGCTTTCCACAGTGGTTGAACTAATTTGTATTTCCACCAACAATATATAAACATTTTCTCCATACCCTCGCCCAGAATCTGTTGTTTTTTGGCTTTTTAATAATAGCCATTCTAACTGGTGTGAGATAGTATCTCATTGTGGTTTCAATTTGAATTTCTCTCTGATGTTTAGTGATGATGAACTTTTTTTCATATGTCTATTGGCCACCTGTATGTCTTCTTTTGAGAAGTGTCTGTCCATGTCTTTTGCCTACGTGTTTGTGTTTTGTTTTTCTTTTTTTAATTTTATTTTTGAGACGGAGTCTTGCTCTTGTCACCCAGGCTGGGGTGCAATGGTGCAATCTTGGCCCACTGCAACCTCCACCTCCAGGGTTCAAGTGACTCTCCTGCCTCAGCCTTCTGATTAGCTGGGATTACAGGCATATGCCACCACACCCAGCTAAATTTTGTGTTATTAGTAAAGACAGGGCTTCACCATGTTAGCCAGGCTGGTCTCAAACTCCTGACCTCAGGTGATCCACCCACCTCAGCCCCTCAAAGTGCTGGGATTACAGGTGTAAGCCACCGTGCATGGCCATCTTTTGCCTACTTTTTAATGGGGTATTCATTTTTTTGCTTTTTCAATCGTTGAAGTTCTCTATGGATTCTGGATATTAGAACTTTGTCATATGCATAGTTTGCAAATATTTTCTTTCATTCTGTAGGTTGTCTATTTACTATTGACAGTTTCTTTTGCTATGCAGAAGCCTTTTAGTTTAATTAGGTTCAACTTACCAATTTTTGGTTTTGTTGCAATTGCTTTTGAGGACTTAGTCATAAATTCTTTCCCAAGGCTCATATCTAGAATGGTATTTCCTAAGTTTTCTGCTAGAGTCCTTATACTTTGAGGCCTTACATTTAAATATTTAATCCTTCTTGGGTTAATCTCTGTATATAGTGAGAGGTAGGAGTTCAGGTTTATTCATCTCTGCACAGAATGGGTGGAGTGACTCGGGTTGCCATCCAGTTGAGCAGGTGCTCCAAATGCCTGAAGATCTACCTTAGTATGAAGCACAAAGGCCTCCCCTGCACCAGGATCTTTGCACAGGAAAGGTAGCATGGCTGAAGCTGCTAGATCCCTAGAGCTGGGGCACAATGCCACCAGTCTCTGCTAAAGCATATCAAGAGTGACCTGTACTCCAGTTCCCAATAAGTTTCTCATTTCCATCTGAGACCTCCTCAACCTATACTTCACCATCCATATCACTATCAGCATTTTGGTCCCAATCATTCAGCAAGTCTCTAGGAATTCCAAACTTTCCCTCATCTTCCTGTCTTTTTCTGAGCCCTTCAAACTGTTCAAACTGTAAACATTGCTGGGAAGGCCTCAGTAAACTTACAATCATAGTGGAAGGTGAAGGGGAGGCAGTCATGTTTTACATGGCTGAACCAGGAGGAATAGAGAGAGGGGAGGTGTCGCACACTTTTAAACAACCAAATCTCGAGGTAACTCACTCACTGTCATGAGAACAACACCAAATGGGAAATACGACTCCAAGATTTAATTACCTCCCACCAAACTCCACCTCCAACATTGGGATTACAATTTGACTTAAGATTTGGGTGGGAACACGGACCCAAACCTATCCGAACCTGGTGACTCCACCCCCAGGTAAATCTCCAGGTTGTTTCAGAAGTTTGAACAGTTTGAAGGGCTCAGAAAAAGACAGGAAGATGAGGGAAAGTTTGGAATTCCTAGAGACTTGCTGAATGATTGGGACCAAAATGCTGATAGTGATATGGATGGTGAAGTATAGGTTGAGGAGGTCTCAGATGGAAATGAGAAACTTATTGGGAACTGGAGTACAGGTCACTCTTGATATGCTTTAGCAGAGACTGGTGGCATTGTGCCCCAGCTCTAGGGATCTGTAGAATTTTGAACTTGAGAGAGATGATTTAGAGTGCCTGGTGGAAGACATTTCTAAGCAGCAAAGTATTCAAGGTAAACATGAACTGCTAAAGCCTGGCTGCTTCTAAAAGCCTATGCTCATATGCATGAGCAAAGAAATGACCTGAAACTGGAACTTATATGTAAAGGGGAAGCAGAGCATAAACATTTGAAAACCTTGCAGCCTGGCCATGCAGTAGAAAGGAAAAACCCATTTTCTGGGGAGAAATTCAAGCCAGCTGCAGAAATTTGCATAACTAAAAGGAAGACAAGAACTAGGAGCCAAGAATGTTCTTTTGAGAACATTCTTTTCTCAAAAGCCCTTGATGACACATCAGAGACCTCACAGCAGCCCCTCCAATCACAGGCCCCAAAGCCTAAGAAGAAAGAATGGTTTCATGGGCCAGACAGAGGGCCCTGCTTTCCTGTGTAGCCTCAAGACACTGCTCCCTGCATCCTAGCTGCTCCAGTTCCAGCTGTGGTTCAAAGGATCATAGGTACATCTCAGGCTGCTGCTTCCAAGGATTTGAGCCACAAGCCTTAGCAGCTTCTATGTGGTGTTAAGCCTGCAGCTGTACAGAGTGCAAAAGTTGAGGCTTGGGAGCCTCTGCCTAGATTTCAGAAGATGTATGGAAAAGCCTGGAAAATCAAGCAGAAGCCTGCTGTGGAGGTGGAGCCCTCATGTAGAACATCTACTAGGGCAGTACAGAGGGGAAATGTGGGGTTGGGGCCTCCACACAGAGTCCGCAGTGGGACACTGCCTACTGGACCTGTGAGAAGAGGGCTAGATACACTGACAGATTGTACCATGCACCTGGAAAAGACAAAGGCACTAAATGTCACCCATGAAAGCAGCCCCAGGGGCTGTACCCTGTAGAGCCTTGGGTGGAGCTGCCCAAGGCCTTGGGAGCCTATCCTTTGCACCAGTGTGCCCTGAGTGTGAGACATAGAGTCAAAAGAGATTATTTTGGAGCTTTAAGATTTAATAACTGCCCTGCTTGGTTTCAGATTTTCATAGGACCTGTAGCCCTTTCTTCTCCCCAGTTTCTCCCATCTGGAAAGGGAGTATTTACCCAATGCCTGTACCCCCATTGTATCCATGAAGTAACTAATTTCTTTTTATTTTACAGGCTCATAGGTGGAAGGGACTAGCCTTGTGTTGGATGAGGCTTTGGACTTTGGACTTTTGAGTTAATGCTGGAATGAGTTAAGACTTTGGGGTAGCATTGGGAAGGCATTATTGTATTTTGAAATGTGAGAAGGACCTGGGATATTGGAGGGGCTGGGGATGGAATAATATGGTTTGGGTCTGTGTCTCCACCCAAAATGCATGTCAAATTATAATACCCAATTTTGGAGTAGGGACCTGGTGGGAGGTGATTGGATCATGAGAACATATTTCCCCTTTGGTGCTGTACTCATGATAGTGAGTAAGTTTTCACGAGATCTGGTTGCTTAAAATTGTAGCACCTCCCTCCTTTCCTCTCTTCCTCCTGCTCCAGCCATGTAATAGGGACCTGCTTCCTCTTTGCCTTCTGCTATGATTGTAAGTTTTCTGAGACCTTCCCAGCCATGTTTTCTGTAAAGCCTGCAGAACTGCGAGCCAATTAAACCTCTTTTCTTCATGAGTTATCAAGTTAGCTGGGTATTTAATAAAGTATTTCTTTATAGCAGTGTAAGAACAGACTAATACAGGGTCCCACTGCACCCTAATCTCAGGGAAGCAGGCTAGGCACCCAGCAATGATGCACATGACCAGTTTCAATCTCCATGCTGGCTCTAGCTGCAAATCTCATCACCAGGAGAAACTAGCTGTAGCAGCTCTCCTCCCACGCCAGGACTGTGACCAGGAAGAACACAATTCCAGCACCTTCTGCTGAGATACTTTCCACATTTCTGGCTGTGGAAACCCCTACCTGGCTCCAGAACAAGCACCCCAGTCTTTGGCCTGAGACTATAATGCCTGCATGGTCATGCTGCCAGGTTGCCAAAGAATGATTAACTTTGTGTGTACTCAGATTAAAAATGACATCTTGGGCCTGGTGTGGTGGCTCTTCCTGTAACCCCAGCACTTTGGGAGGCTGAGCAGGGGCAGATCACTTGTGGTCTAAAGTTTGAGACAAGCCTGGCTAACATGGTGAAACCCTGTCTCTATGAAAAAAATACAAGAATTAGCCAGGTGTGGTGGTGGGCACCTGTAGTCTCAGCTACTTGGGAGGCTGAGGCAGGTGAATCGCTTGAACCCAGGAGGTAGAGTTTGCAGTGAGCCAAGATCACACCACTGCACTCCAGCCTGGGCAACAGAGCGAGACTAAATCTTAAAAAAAAAAAAAAAAAAAAAAAAAAAAGAAACACCAAATGGTATTTTACTCTCAGTCACAGATACAGGAAAATGCCTGCAGCTTTTCCAAGTCTTTCCCTCTCAGCACTTCCAAGACTCTAGGTGCTTGGATTCTCAGTGGAATGGTGAGTCACAGAGAGAGGCACTCTTTCTCTCACTTACTGGAAATGTACTCACTTTTATCAGCTGGACATCATCACAGGAGTGATTTGCCCACATTCTCCTCCGCTGGGTCTGTAGTGTTATTCACAATTCCAGTGGATTCCCATTTTCCTTATCAAAAACAGTTATTTTTCACAGAGTTGTTCTTTATGCACTACTTTGTTATTTCCAAGTGGCTGAGGCTCACTAAAAGCCTCATCTTTCATCTTGGAGGAAAACAATATTTTCATATGTGCTATGAGATAGAGCCTGTAATTTTTTTTCTAATTTCATTATTCTGCACGTGGAAATAAAGTTTTTCTGAGACCATTCACTGAAAAGATTGTTTCCCCATTGTTTGTTCTTGGCACCTTTATTAAAAATCCATTGATGGTAAATGTGTAGTTATATTTCTGTGCTTGCTATTGTCTATGCCATTGGTCTATGTATCTGTTTTTATGCCAGTGCCATGTTGTTTTGATTACTGTGGCTTTGTGGTATATTCTCAAGTCAGATAGTACAGTACAATAAATACCTCAAGTTTTGTTCTTTTTGCTCAACATTACTTTGATTATTAGGAGTCTTTTCTGGTTTCATATAAATTTTAGGATTTATTTCTATTTCTGTGAAAAATGTTATTGGAATTGTGATAGCAATTGCATTGACTCTGTAGGTCACTTTTTGTAGTATGAGTATTTTAACAATATTCTTCAACTCCATGAATGTGGGATATCTTTTCATTTATTTATGTATTCATCAATTTATTTCACCAGTATTTTAGAGTTTTCAATATACATGTCTTTCACCTCCTTGGGTAAATTTATTTCTATGTATTTTATTCTTGGTAGCTACCGCAAATAGGATTTTTTTTCTTTTTCCTTTTTTTTTTTTTTTTTTGGATTGATCATTCTTAATGTATAGAAATGCTACTATTCTTTGTATGTTGATTTTTCTGTTCTGCAGCTTTACTGAATTTATTCTAACCAATTAGTTTTTAAGGGAATTCTTAGGGTTCTCTATATATAATATCATCTCATTGGCAAACAGATCCAATTTACCTTCTTTCTTTCCAATTTGAATGCTTGTATTTGTTTCTCTTGTCTAATATATCTGGCTAGAAGTTCAATAGTATGTTGAAAAGAGATGATGAGAGGCATCCTTGTCTTGTTCCTGATCTTAAAGGAAAAGCTTTCAACTTTTCACCACTGAGGATAATGTTTGCAATGGGCTTGTCATATGTGGTCTTTATTGTGCTGAGGCGCATTCCTTCTAAACTTGTTAAAAGTTTTTTGTTAAAAGTTATCATGAAAAGGTGTTAAATTTTTTCAAATGCTTTTTCTGCATCTATTGAGATTATATTTTTTGACCTTCATTCTGTTCATGTGATGTACTATATTTTGACCTTCATTCTGTTAATGTGATGTACCATATTTTTTTTCTTTTTTATTTAAGTTCTGGGGTACATGTGCAGAATGTGCAGTTTTGTTACACAGGTATACATGTGCCATGGTGGTTTACTGCAACGATCAACCCATCATCTACATTAGGTATTTCTCCTAATGCTATCCCTCCCCTTGCCTGCCACCCCCCAACAGGCCCTGGTGTGAGATGTTCCCCTCCTTGTTCTCATTGTTCAATTCCTACTTATGAGTGAGAAAAAGTGGTGTTTGGTTTTCTATTCCTGTGTTAGTTTGCTGAGAATGATTGTTTCCAGCTCCACCCATGTTCCTGTAAAAAAACATGAACTCATTCTTTTTTATTGCTGCTTAGTATTCCATGGTGTATATTTGCCACATTTTCTTTATCCAGTATAACATTGATGGGCATTTGGGTTGGTTCCACGTCTTTGCTATTGTGAATATTTCTGCATTAAACATAAGTGTGCATGTGTCTTTATAGCAGAATGATTTATAATCCTTTGGGTATACACCCAATAATGAGATTGCTGGGTCAAATGGTATTTCTAGTTCTAGATCCTTGAGAAATCGCCACACTGTCTTCCACAATGGTTGAACTAATTTACACTCTCACCAACAGTGTGAAAGCATTAATATTTCTCCACATCCTCTCCAGCACCTGTTGTTTCCTGACTTTTTAATGATCGCCATTGTAACTGGCGTGAGATGGCATCTCGCTGTGGTTTTGATTTGCATTTCTCTACTGACCAGTGATGATGAGCATTTTTTCATATGTTTGTTGGTTGCATAAATGTCTTGAAGTGTCTGTTTATATCCTTTGCCTACTTTTTGATGGGGTTGTTTTTTTCTTGTAAATTTGTTTAAGTTCTTTGTAGATTCTGGATATTAGCCCTTTGTCAGATGGATGGATTGCAAAAATTATCTCCCATTCTGTAGGTTGCCTGTTCACTCTGATGATAGTTTCTTTGCTGTGCAGAGGCTCTTTAGTTTAATTAGATCCCATTTGTCTATTTTGGCTTTTGTTGCCATTGCTGCCATTGTTGCCACTTGGTGTGTTAGTCATGAAGTCTTTGCCCATGCCTATGTCCTGGAAGGTATTGCCTAGGTTTTCTTCTAGGGTTTTTATGGTTTTAGGTCTTATATTGAAGTCTTGAATCCATCTTGAGTTAATTTTTGTATAAGGCATAAGGAAGGGATTCGGTTTTAGTTTTCTGCCTATGGGTAGCCAGTTTTCCCAAAACCATTTATTAAATAGGGAATTCTTTCCCCATTGCTTGTTTTTGTCAGGTTTGTCAAAGATCAGATGGTTGTAGATGTGTGGTGTTATTTCTGAGGCCTCTGTTCTGTTCCATAGTTCTATATATCTCTTTTTGTTCCAGTACCATGCTGTTGTGGTTACAGTAGCATTGTAGTATAGTTTGAAGTCAGGTAGCATGATGCCTCCAGCTTTGTTCTTTTTGCTTAGGATTGTCTTGGCTATGTGGGCTCTTTTTTGGTTCCATATGAAATTTAAAGTGGCTTTTGCTAGTTCTGTTTAGAAAGTCAATGGTAGCTTGATGGGGATAGCACTGAATATATAAGTTACTTTGGACAGCATGACCATTTTCACGATATTTATTCTTCCTGTCCATGAGCATGGAATGTTTTTCCATTTGTTTGTGTCCTCTTATTTCCTTGAGCAGTGGTTTGTAGTTCTCCTGGAAGAGGTCCTTCACATCCCTTGTAAGTTGTACTCCTAGGTATTTTATTCTGTTTGTAGCAATTGTGAATGGGAGTTCACTCATGATTTGGCTTTCTATTTGTCTATTATTGGTATATAGAAATGCTTGTGATTTTTGCACATTGATTTTGTATCCTGAGATTTTGCTGAAGTTGCTTATCAGCTTAAGGAGACTTTGGACTGAGATGATGGGGTTTTCTAAATATACAATCAGGTCATCTGCAAACAGAGACAATTTTACTTCCTCTTTTCGTAATTGAATACCGTTTATTTCTTTCTCTTTCCGGATTGCCCTAGCCAGAACTTCCAATACTATGTTGAATAGGAGTGGTAAAAGAGGGCATCCTTGTCTTGTGCCAGTTTTCAAAGGGAAGGCTTCAGTTTTTGCCCATTCAGTATGATATTGGCTGTGGGCTTGTCAAAAATGTCTCTTGTTATTTTGAGATATGTTCCATCAGTACCTAGTTTATTGAGAGTTTCTAGCATGAATTGGTCTTTTCTGCATCTATTGAGATAATTATGTGGTTTTTGTCATTGGTTCTGTTTATGTGATGGATTATGTTTATTGATTTGTGTATGTTGAACCAGCCTTGCAACCCAGGGGTGAAGCTGACTTGATCATGGTGGGTAAGCTTTTTGATGTGCTGCTGCATTCAGTTTGCCAGTATTTTATGGAGGATTTTCACATCGATGTTCATCAAGGATATTGGCCTGAAATTTTCTTTTTTTGTTGTGTCTCTGCCAGGTTTTGGTATCAGGATGATGCTGGCCTCATAAACAAGTTAGGGAGGAGTTCCTATTTCTCTGTTGTTTGGAATAGTTTCAGAAGGAATGGTACCAGCTCCTCTTTGTACCTCTGGTAGAATTTGGCTGCAAGTCCATCTGCTCCTGGCCTTTTTTTGGTTGATAGGCAATAGCTATAATTACTGACTAAATTTCAGAACTTGTTATTGGTCTATTCAGGGATTGGACATCTTCCTGGTATAGTCTTGGGAGGGTGTATGTGTCCAGGAATTTATCCATTTTTTCCTACATTTTCTAGTTTATTTGTGTAGAGGTGTTTATGTATTCTCTGATAGTACTTTGTATTTCTGTGGGATCAGTGGTGATGTCCCCTTTATCATTTTTTATTGCATCTATTTGATTCTTCTCTCTTTTCTTCTTTATTAGTCTGCCTAGCAGTCTATCTGTTTTGTTGATCTTTTCAAAAACACAGCTCCTAGATTCATTGACTTTTTTTGAAGGGTTTTTTGTGTCTCTATCTCCTTCAGTTCTGCTCTGATCTTTGTTATTTCTTGTTTTCTGCTAGCTTTTGAATTTGTTTGCCTTGCTTCTCTAGTTCTTTCAATTTTGATGCTAGGGTGTCGATTGTAGATCTTTGCTGCTTTCTCTTGTGGGCATTCAGTGCTATAAATTTCCCTCTACATACTGCTTTAGCTGTGTCCCAGAGATTCTGGTATGTTGTGTCTTTGTTCTCATTGGTTTTGAAGAACATCTTTATTTCTGCCTTAATTTCGTTATTTACCAAATAGTCATTCAGGAGCAGCTTGTTCAGTTTCCATGTAGTTGTGTGGTTTTGAGTGAGTTTCTTAATCTTGAGTTCTAATTTAATTGCCCTGTGGTCTGAGAGACTGTTTGTTATGATTTCCATTCTTTTGCATTTGCTGAGGAGTGTTTTACTTCCAATTATGTGGTCAATTTTAGAATAAGTGCAATGTGGTGCTTAGAAGAATGTATATTCTGTTGATTTATGGTGGAGAGTTCTGTAGATGTCTGTTAGATCCACTTGGTCCAGAGCTGAGTTCAAGTCCTGGATATCCTTGTTAATTTTCTGTCTCATTGATCTGTCTAATATTGACAGTGGGATGTTACAGTCTCCCACAATTATTGTGTAGGAGTCTAAGTCTTTTTGTAGATCTCTAAGAACTTACTTTATGAATCTGGGTGCTCCTGTATTGGGTGCATATATATTTAGGATAGTTAGCTCTTCATGTTGTATTGATCACTTTACCAATATGTAATGTCCTTCTTTGGCTTTTTTTATCCTTGCTCATTTAAAGTCTGTTTTATCAGAGACTAGGATTGCAACCCCTGCTTTTATTTCTTATTTGTTTATTTAATTTTATTTATTTATTTATTTATTCTTTTGCTTTCCATTCACTTGGTAAATATTCCTCCATCCCTTTATTTTGAGCCTATGTGTGTCTTCGCACATGAGATGGGTCTCCTGAATACACCACACCAAGGAGTCTTGACTCTTTATCCAATTTGCCAGTCTTTGTCTTTTAATTGGGACATTTCACCCCTTTACATTTCAGATTAATATTGTTATACGTGAATTTGATCCTGTTGCTAGCTGGTTATTTTGCCCATTAGTTGATGCAGTTTCTTCATAGTGTCTATGGTCTTTCCAATTTGGTATGTTTTTGCAGTGGCTGGTACCAGTTGTTCCTTTCCATGTTTAGTGCATCCTTCAGGAACTCTTGTAAGGCAGTCCTGGTGGTGACAAAATCTCTCAGCATTTGCTTGTCTGTAAAATATTTTATTTAGTCTTCGTTTATGAAGATTAGTTTGGCTGGTTTGAAATCCTGGGTTGAAAATTCTTTTATTTAAGAATGTTGAATATTGCCTCCCACTCTCTTTTCTGGCTCGTAGTTTTGCTGCTGAGAGATCTGCTGTTAGTCTGATGGGCTTCTCTTTGTGGATAACCTGACCTTTCTCTCTGACTGCCCTTAATATTTTTTCTTTCACTTCAACCTTGGTGAACCTGATGATTTTGTGTCTTGGGGTTGTTCTTCTCGAGGAGCATCTTTGTGGTGTTCTCTGTATTTCCTGAATTTGAATGTTGGCCTGACTTGCTAGGTTGGGGAAGTTCTCCTGGATAATATCCTGAAGAGTGTTTTGCAACTTTATTCCATTCTCCCCATCACTTTCAGAAACACCAATCAAACGTAGATTTGGTCTTTTCACATAGACCCATATTTCTTGGAGGCTCTGTTTGTTTCTTTTCACTCTTTTTTTCTCTAATCTTGTCTTCTCACTTTATTTCATTGAGTTGATCTTCTCTCTCTGATATCCTTTCTTCCACTTGATCAATTCAGCTATTGATACTTGTGTATGCTTCATGAAGTTCTCATGCTGTGTTTTTCAGCTCCATCAGGTCATTTATGTTCTTCTCTAAACTGGTTATTCTGGTTAGCAATTCCTCTAACCTTTTTTTCAAGGTTCTTAGCTTCCTTGCATTGGGTTAGAACATGCTCCTTTAGCTTGGAGGAGGTTGTTATTACCCATCTTCTGAAGCCTACTTCTGGTAATTTGTCAGACTCCTTCTCCATACAGTTTTGTTCCCTTGCTGATGAGTTGTGATCCTTTGGAGAAGAGGAATTCTGGTTTTTGGAAATTTCAGCTTTTTTGCACTGGTTTCTCCTCATTTTCATGGATTTATCTACCTTTGGTCTTTGATATTGGTGACCTTTGGATGGGGTCTCTGAGTGGACATTCTTTTTGTTGATGGTGATGTTACTATTCCTTTCTGTTTGTTGGTTTTCCTTCTTATAGTCAGGCCCCTCTGCTGCAGGTCTACCGGAGTTTGCTGGGAGTCCCTTCCAGAACCTGTTTGCCTATGTATCACCAGCAGAGCCTGAAGAACAGCAAAGATTGCTGCCTGTTTCTTCCTCTGGAAGCTTCATCCCAGAGTGGCACCTGCCAGATGCCAGCCAGAAGTCTCCTGTATATGGAGTCTTTTGGACCCTACTAGGAGGTATCCCCCAGTCAGGACACACAGGGATCAGGGACCCACTTGAGGATGCAGTCTGTTCTTTATTAGAGCTGGAACACTGTGCTGGGAGATCCTCTGCTCTCTTCAGAGCTGTCAGGCAGGGATGTTTAAGTCTGCTGAAGCTGTGCCCACAGCTGCTCCTTCCCCCAGGTGCTCTGTCCCAGGGAGATGGGGGTTTTATCTATAAGTCCCTGACTGGGGCTGCTGCCTTTTTTCCAGAGATGCCCTGCCCAGAGAGGAGGAATCTAGAGAGGCAGTTGGTCTTGCTGAGCTGCGGTGGTCTCCACACAGTTCAAACTTCCCGGCAGTTTTGTTTACACTGTGAGGGTAAAACCGCCTACTCAAGCTTCAGCAATGGCAGATGCCCCTCCCCGCACCAAGCTTGAGCATCCCAGTTCCACCTCAGACTGCTGTGCTAGCAGCAAGAATTTCAAGCCAGTGGATCTTAGCTTGCTGGGCTCTTTGGGGGTGGTACCCGCCAAGTCAGGTACCAGAGGGAATCTCCTGCTCTGCTAGTTGCGAAGACCATGGGAAAAGCACGATATCTGGGCCTGATTGTACCATTCCTCCTGGTACAGTCTCTCACAACTTCCCTTGGCTAGAAAAGGGAAATCCCCCAACCCCTTGAGCTTCCCGGATGAGGCCACACCTCAACATGCTTCAGCTTGCCCTCTGTGGACTGCGCCCACTGTCCCACCAGTCCCAGTGAGATGAACCAGGTACCTCAGTTGGAAATGAAGAAAGCACACACCTTCTGCATCTCATTGGGAGCTGCAGACCAGAATTGTTCCTATTCACCCATCTTGTCAGCTCTCCTGATGCACCATAGTTATTATGTGCATGTGTTGAACCATCCTTATATTCCTAGGATAATCTCATTTGCTCAAGGTAAATGAACCTTTTAATGTGCTGTTGAATATGATATGCTAATTTGCTGTTGAATATGATTTGCATTTTGTTAAGAATGTTTGCATTTATCTTCATCAGCTATATTGACCTGTAGTTTTATTGTTTGTAGTATACTTGTCTGGCCTTAGTATCAGGGTAATACTAGCCTTGTAAAAAGTTTGGAAATACTTCCTCTTCTTCAATATTTTGGAAGAGTTTGAGGATTGGTATTAGGTTTTCTTCAAGTGATTGTCAGAATTCAGTTAGAAATCCATCAAGGTATGGGCTTTTCATTGAGGGAACACTTTTTATTACTGATTCAATCTTACTTATTGATCTGTTCAGAATTTCTATTTCATGGTAGGTTGAATGTGTGTAAGAATTTATTCATTCTTTTTAGGCTATCTAATTTGTTGAGATATTATTATACAGAGTAGTCTTTTATAATTTTTTTGTTTTTCTGTGATATCAGTTGTGATCTCTCCCTCTTACTCATTTTGAGTCCTCAAGGTTTTTTCTTAATCTAGCTAAAGATTCGTCAGTTCTGCTTCTCTTTTTATACCTTTGCTCAATTAGGGAAAAAAAGTACTGCTCACTACCAGCACTCATTTAATTTTACATAAGTACACTCTTTGAGGCTGAAGTAAATCTGACTAATTTTCAATGTGAAAATGAAATATAAAAACTTTTCTTGGAGTTATTTCTAAACACAACTAACATCAGAATCTTCTGAATCATCAGAATCGTCTATTTGAGAAAAATCTGATTCATCAAATAAAAACTGAAAATGATATTAACATCATGTGTAGGAATGCTATGTTTTCTAGGATTAGACATTTTCAGCAATTGAGCATTACCATGTTTTATAAATGGAAAATCACTGCTAAAAACAGGATGATTTTTTTTGTTTCCAAAG
The DNA here is from genome assembly GCF_002776525.5 of Piliocolobus tephrosceles. Lineage (NCBI taxonomy): Eukaryota > Metazoa > Chordata > Mammalia > Primates > Cercopithecidae > Piliocolobus > Piliocolobus tephrosceles. The sequence continues at coordinate 111,318,527 of NC_045438.1, forward strand.
TTGATATACTAGAGTGATGCAAAAATAATAATAAAAGCAAGATATTTTATGGTAGTTATCTCTGGATAAACTCTGCAGCTGCAAAGCGCAACTGGCAAATTTTCTTGAGGCAGATGGGTCAAGGATTAAAAAATTAGCTTTTATCTTCATTGGTCTTTTATTGTTTTTCTAGTCTCTATTTTATTTATTTCTGCTCTGATCATTAACTCCTTCCTTTAACTAATTTTGGGACTTAGTTTGTTCTCCTTTTTCCAGTTCCTTGAGGTGTAGTATAGTTTTTTGGAGATTGTTCTTCTTTTTTGATGTTGGCATTTTTTGTGATAGACTTCCCTTTCAGAAATGCTTTTTGCTGTATTTCAGAAGCTTTTATATATTGTTCATTTATTTTCACTAGTCTCAAGATGTTTTTAAATTTCCCTTTCAATTTCTTCTTTGACCCATTGGTTATTCAGGAGCATATTGATTAATTTTTGAATTTTCTAAAACTTCTGTTATAGATTTATAGTTTTATACCAGTGTGGTCAGAAAAGATGCTTGATACAATTTCAATCTTTAAATTTATTAAGACTTATTTTGTGGTCTACCATATGATCTATCTGATCTATCCTGGAGAATGTTCCATGTCAATTAAGAAGAATGTATATTCTGCAGCTGTTGGATGTGGCATTCTGCATATGTCTTTTAGGTCCATTTGGTCTATAGTGTCATTTACTTTCAATGTTTCTATATTAATTTCTTGTGGCTGGATAATATATTTATTGCTGAAAGTGGGTTGTTGATGTCTGTTACTATTTTATAAAAATCTCTCTCTCCCTTCAGACCTATTAATATTTGCTTTATATATTTAGGTGTTCTGATGTTGGATGTATATATGTTTATAATTGTTAAACCCTCTTCCTGAATTGACCCCTTTATCATTATATAATAACCTCCTTTGTTTCTTTTTACAGCTTTTGACTTAGTCTGTTTTATCTGCTATATGTATAACTACTCCTGCTCTCTTTTGGTTTCTATTTGCGTGGAATATCTTTTTCTATCCCTTTGCTTCAGTCTATGTGTGCACTTAAGGTTGACGTGAGTCTTTTGTAAGTAGCATATAGTTGGGTCCTTTTTTTAATCTACTAAGTCATTCTGTGATTTTTTATTGGATGTGCCAGGTAATTATTGGCAGGTAAGGACTTATTGTTCTCGTGTTCTTTAAGCTGGAAGAAAGGGATGCTAATTAGTCACTTTAACATTTCTTAAGACAGGTCTGGGGTGATGAACTCCCTCAGCCTTTGTTTATCTGAGAAAGGCTTTTATCTCTCCTTAACTTCTGAAGGATAGCTTTGCCAGGTACAGTATTCTTGCTTGACAGGTTTTTTTTTTTTTTCTTAAGCGCTCAGAATATATCATCCTCCTCTCTCCTGGCTTATAAGGCTTCTGTTGAGAAGTCTGTTGCTAGCTTTATTGGACCGCCTTTATATGTGACTTGCTTCTTTTTTCTTGCTGCTTTCAGGATCCTCTCTTTGTCTTTGATTTTTTACAATTCAATTTTAATATAACTTGGCATAGTCTTGGAGTTGGATTAAATCTGATTGGACATTTTTGACCTTCCTGTTCGTAGTTATTTATATCTCCAAATTTGAATTATGTTCTGCTACTATTTCTTTAAATGAGTTTTCTAATCCTTTGTTTCTCTCTTCTCCTTGTTTAATTCCTGTAGCTCAAATATTTGTTCCTTTGATTTTGGCTCATAAATCTTGTAAGCCTTTTTTATTCCTTCTTATTTTTTTTTCTTTTAGCTTTAGGTTTTAAACGCAATATATCTATGCACCAAAATCACATCCTTTTCAACTATTTAAACTTATGTTGGAAAATTTTTAGATATTTACATGAAAACTTGAAGAGGTATGTGTTTGTTCAAAATTTATTTGAAGCCTGGGCAACGTGGTAAAACCTCATGTCTACAAAAAAAAAAAAAAAAAAAAAAAAAAAACAGACATGGTGGTGCATACCTGTAAGTGCAGCTACTCAGAAGGCTGAGGTGGGAGGGTTGCTGGAGCAGGATGTGGAGGTTGCAGCAAGCCAAAATTGCACCACTGCATACCAGCCTGCGTGACAGAGCAAGACCCTATCTCAAAAAATAAAAATATTTTTGTATTATCTTAGCAAAAATATTTGAAGACCACCACTATATTTATTTCCTTTTGCTACTGTAACAAGTTGCCACAAACATAGTAACTTGAAACAATACATTTATTATCTTACAGCTCTATAGGTGAGAAATTTGTCATGAATCTCACTGCAAGGTATTGGCAAGTCTGAATCTCTTCATTGGGGATCTGGGACAGAATCTGTGTTCTTGCCTTTCCAGCTTCAGAGCTACTCACATTTCTTGACTCGTGACCCCATTTCTCCATCTTCACAGCCAGTAACATGAGGCCAAGTCCTTCTCATATTGCCATCTCTGTGGTTTTGTCTCATATGCCTCCCTCTTCCACTTATAAGGATCTTTGTGTTTATGTTGGGCCCATCTGCATAATCCAGGACGGTCTCCCCTTTTCAAAGTCAGGTGATTAGGAACCTTAATTCTATCTACAACTTTAATTCCCTTTTGCTATAACATAATCTAACACATTCACGTGATCAGGGATTATAATGTGGACATTTTTAGGGGGGCCTTTTTTTTTCCTACTACCACCACTGCTCTAATTTTCATTCATTTCTTTATTGCTGGTACCACATGCTATCAGTTATTCTCCTTTTATGTATATCAACTCCTTTCTATTTGTTTCTTCCTCAAGAGTAGAGAATATATCTGTCTTATTCACCATGCAGCCCATTTGTTGTGCAAAAGTGAAAAAGTAACAAAAATCATTTAAAGAAAGACTTTTTCTTTGGTTTGAACTCTCTACATTAAACTCCCCAGATACTGCCCTGCATCTCTCTGCACCTTCAGCCAAAAATCTTGAAATGGCTTTTTTTTTTTTCATTCACTTTCTCTGGGTTTCACTCATGAAACCACATCTCCCATCATAAATAATTGACATTCTCATTAAATTCAAAGACCACATTTTAGTCATTTTTTTGTTTGTGTCTTTTTTAACAGCATGTGACAGAATGTTGACCAATTTTTCCATCTTGAAGCTCTGGATTCTCTTAGTTTCTGTGATCCCACACTCCTGGCTTTCTATCTACATTTCTCCCAGGTGTTTCCAGTCTCCTTTATGGGCTCCTCTTGTGGTATGTTGATCTTTGAAGTCCTGTTCTGAACCCTGCATAAGTTTACACTCTTCCTAGGCAGTTCCATAGCTTAATCGTTATCTATAGAAAAATTGCTTCTAAATCCATCCCTCCAGTCAGACCGCTCTCCTGAGCTTCAGATCCACATATTCTACTATTAATTGAACTTCTCTATTTGATGTCCCACAGTTACCTCAATTTTAACATACTAAAACCTGAATTTATCATTTGTTCCCACACTTGAACCTACTTAAACTCTTGTATTCTCTGCCTCAGGAAATGCCACACCCATCACCTGGTTGAATGAGCCAAAACTCTGGGTATCATCCTGTCTATCCTTATAAATTATCATCATGTTTGGTCAGTTCTACCTCCTAAGTGTATCTTAAATCATCCACATGGCCACTTTCCAAGTTTAAGCACCTATTATTTCTTGCCTGGATTACTGGTCTCCCTGCTTCCAATTTGAGACCTCCTTTCTCTTTCTTCACCTGATCCCTCACTGCAGCCAGAGTGATCTTTCTAGAACACAAAACTCATCACATCACTTTCCTGATTAAAACACTTCAGTGGCTCCTCACCCCCCTAGGATCAAGACTCTTGCCTGATCTCTCAACCCAAACAGGCTAAACTTCTTTTACTTCTTGAATTTTTCATATTTATTCTCATCTCCAGACTACCTTCTATGCTGTTACCTCTGCCAGATATATGCTTGCCACCTGTCTCACTACACCTGTTCATCTCCCCAATCTTGAAGAGGAAGGCATCTTATATTCTGAGCTTTGAGAGGAATAAAGTAATGGATGTGAGGAGAATAAACCATCTTATAGTTTGAGAGTAAAAAGTCATATTCATACCCACGGCATGTCTCAATGCAGTGGTAAAGGTATCTGTTTAGCATGGGGTTAGGTACAAGTTGGTAGAGGCATAGAGGATATCAAAGGTTTGATATTGCCTGTCGAGAAATGAAAGAGGGGGCAGATGGAAGACAAGCAAAAGAATTATCAAAAGAAATGTCAAATAAGCCCGAATGCAGTGACTCATGTCTGTAATCCGAGCACTTTGGGAGGCCAAGGAGACAGATCACCTGAGGTCAGGAGTTCAAGACCAGCCTGGCCAACATGATGAAAACCCCATCTCTACAACAAATATAAAAGTTAGCCAGGTGTGGTGGCACACTCCTATAATCCTAGCTACTAGGGAGGCTGAAGCACAAGAATCACTTGAACCTGGGAGGCAGAGGCTGCCGTGAGCCTAGATCGCACCACTGCACTCTAGCCTGGGTGACAGAGCAAGACACCATCTTAAAAAGAAAGAAAGAGAGAGAGAGAGAGAGGGAAGGAGGGAGGGAGGGAGGGAGGAAGGAAAGAAAGAAAGAAAGAAAGAAATGTCAAATATAAGTAGCATTACATTCGTAGCTTTGTGTCTGTACACTTGAGAGGGTTTTTCAGTCTTGCCTTTCTTCCTAAAACCCATTCGCCTGATGCTCAAATCAAATAATCAGATTGTTGAATTCTTAGTGCCATTTTTAATGTCTTTACAACTGTTCTCAAGCTCTGTTTGCATTTTTGCCTATCTCTGAAATTTTAAGATATTTTTTAACCATTCCCATATATTTTCTCTTATAGGACTGTAATTAAACTTTTAAAGAATATTTTAATATTCAAAGGACATTTCTAATTTCTATTAAGCATTTATCAATTGTGTAATAATGTAAATAATGTAAATTATGGGACTATTTTAGGTTCTTACAGTTGAGTTTTTTCTGTTTTCCTTTTGAACCCTTTAAACACATCTTAGCCAGTTTGAAGATATTAGCTATATGTAATTACAATTAGTTATTATAAATCCTATAACATTTGATCTTGTCACTAATGTAAGCTCAGTTGTGACACTAATTTTGGACACTGGACGGCACATTCTGGAAATGTGTTCAGTTGCCTTTAATGCCGGACCCTGATGAGGACCAAGGAAGACAATCAAGGATCTCAGTGGGTATTAAATGTTCCCTCTGTGTGGAGGAGTGCTGTGAGGATCTCTCTATGTCAGAGACCAAAGGGCAAGCTTTCACTGGAGGTCCTTTATATTATGCTAATAAATGAGTATAGGGAGTATTTAGAGGAGAGGGAACCTGTCACTGCCATGAATAAAACTGATAAACATCCAAAGCTCATGTACCACCCCACTCTCACAAAAAAAAAGTGTTTGACTTAGTTTTTATTTCCATTTTAACCAAAAGAAAAACCATCAAACAACTCTAGTGAAAACTTTTAGGTTTTCTCCTACTGGATTCCATCACTTAAAAGAATCATAAAATTTTTTCCTTAAAACATTGTTAGATATCTTCTAGGTCAACATCTCCCCGAACTCCCAATCTTATTTCATACCTCATTTACCCATTTGTTGGCATAAATACCCGTATTTAAAATTTCTATACATATACAAATGCATACATGAAAATCTAATGTGAAAGTTACACAGGATGTTTATTATAGATTATTGGATTTCCTTTGTACTTTGCCTCCTTAAACCTTTAACATAATGACCTTTCCTGAGTAAGCATTAGGAAATACACATATACAAACACACGCACACACACACACACACATATTAAGTCATTGTTCCTGAGATACCCAAGTGCTAAAGGAGCAAGGAGTAGTGAGATGGAGAAGAGGCAAAATCAAACTAGAGAATGCATATGTAAGAACCCAAGGGTATACAGAAGAATAGGGACAAAGGAAAGACTCAGTTTCCTTTGGTCTAAGTAGGTCAGAGCAGCTAATCAAAAGGAGAAGAGGAAGAGGTGTCAGCCCGCTGTGACAGAGCCACAGTTTAGAAAAAAATACCATGGTCAAGTTTCCATATCCACTTGTTCCCATTTGGAGTAAGAGAGTCTTAGCTTGTTGGCCTCTGCCTGCCCCGCTGTGGTTGCTGAGTGGCTGAGAAAGTACCACAGCAGAGGCAGGGCTAGACATAAAGAGTAATGGGCTGCCACTGGAGTGTCAGGGCACTCAGTGCAAATTTCAGTTACGATAATAGCTTGTTGTGTTTTCTTGAGCGTCGCCCAATTTTTTTTTTTTTTTTTTTTTTTTTTTTGACAGGGTTTTTCTCTTTCGCCCGGGGCTGGAGTGCAGTGGCACAGTCTCCGCTCACTGCAAGCTCCACCTCCCAAGTTCACGCCATTCTCCTGCCTCAGCCTCCCGAGTAGTTGGGACTACAGGAGCCTGCCACCACATCCAGCTAATTCTTTTTGTATTTTTAGTAAAGATGGGGTTTCACCTGTGTTAGCCAGGATAGTCTCGATCTCCTGACCTTGTGATCCACCCACCTCGGCCTCCCGAAGTGCTGAGATTACAGGCGTGAGCCACCGCGCCCAGCCGCCCAGTCTTTTTTAGCTTCAGTCTCTTTTGCTAGGAAACTAAGGTGAGACTGGTGACCTCTATGAGGCCTTTCCACCTCTAGCACCCTGTGACGACATGGGTTGAGCATCTCCTGATTAGAGTCTTGCCTTAACGTAGCCTGCCTTGCATGAAATTCGGTGAGACAAGACATGAGTCCACTGGGACCCTGTCTGTGTGTGGCAGGACTACACCAGAGCCCAGCGTCTCCTCTAATCTCATCACCTAAGATGAAAATATGCTCAAGCTCAGTTTTGGAAGCTAGATCTCCCATAAGGCTTTAGAATGCCACTTTACAGTATGCCTATAAACCGAAAACCTGAGATATAGTCCACTCATTCAGAAGTACAAATGCCAGTCTCTAGGATTAAAGTGGTGGGGGTAAGATGGTGAAAAGCGCTGGGCACAGTGGTTCACACCTATAATCCCTGCACGTTGGGAGGCCCAGGCAGGAGGATCACTTGAGCCCAGGAGTTTGAATCCAGCCTGGGCAACATGGCAAAAGCCCATCTCTATAAAAAATACTAAAATTGGTCAAGGGTGGTGGTATGTGCCTATAGTCCCAACTACTCAGGAGGTTGAGGTGGGAGGATTGCTTGATACTGGGAGGTTGAGGATACAGTAAACTGTAATCATGCCACTATACTACAGCCTGGGTGGCAGAGCAAGAACGTGTCTCAAAAAAATAAAATAGGGTGAGAAGCATAGTTCTTACCCTCACAAAAGCAGAGGTAACTTTAACTCTGTGGTTGGTAGACAGGAGATGTACACAGGGCTGGGGAGACCAGAGAGAGGGAGGTTCCAAGGAAGGGTGCACAGCCTTTGAGCAGGATGCAGAAGGATGAGTGTCCACAAGGTGGCTGTGGGCAGACAGTGTTTTCAGGTGAAGGGAACAGTTTGGGTAAAGGCAAACCAAAGGGTCCGGCTGTTTAAAGAAGTGCTGAAAAATTTACTGAAGCTGGAATTTAAAGCACAGTGGCCAGGAATAAAAGGAATGAGTTAGCTTGAGGCCAAATTGTAACTGGCCTTATATTCCTGCCAAAGGAATTTGGAATGAGTCTTGTGGGCAACATCTGGGAATTGAGAGGTTTTCAAGCGAGAGAGAGAGAGAGAGAAATTCAGATTTTGTTCCCAGGAGAAAAATGTTCTGGCAGTAGTACGGCAGATGGAAGAACCTGAGGAAAGGCTGGCAGGAGGGAAACCAGAGTAGAGACTCCTGCAGAGCAGATAACCATTTGGAGGTGGAGGTGGGAGGCTGAATTATATTTTTATGTCCATTGTACTACTTCCTTCTGATCTGATCAACAGTGGATAGAGAAGTACAGAAAGACTTTCCAGGAGTCCCAGTGAGAATAATCCAACTCTCCAGGCCAACAGTGTCAGTCTTCAAACAACCCGATTTATGACTGACATTCATCATATGCCACTGTTCTTGTTGTAATCCACATCCATAAAATGAAATCTCCCAGAATGGGGCTGGATGTCCGTCTTGCAATCATCATCCTCTTCCCTCTCCTGCTGGCCTTGTCTGCATTCTGGACGTCTGGTTGCTGATATCCTGTTTTGTTAGAGATGCGGCAGAAATCATTTCCAGTCTGTTTTTGTTTTTATATGGAACAACTAAGCTAATTAATCTTAGAGAATCACATATGTATACAAAAAGCTCAAGTCTGGGGCAACAATAAAAACTTAAGATTTCCAGTTTCTTCTGACTAGATTCCAGTTCTTATTCATAACAATAATTCCATAGCCCAGTGGTGAGAGACTGCTATAACCCTGAGAAAATAGCTTTGAAATACCAAGAATAATGGCATTTAGATTTCTATAGCATCCGGCCCCTCCCAGCGCCCCTTGCAGCAGGATCTCACAATGTTCTACAGAAGTACAACGCATTAAGACTCGCCTCCTAAAGTGGCAGCATTATTATTCTCATTCCTCACGCTGCCAAAACAAAGTGGAGAGATGTGCTTCTGTTGCCTGCCCAAGGTTAATTCCAGTGGCAAAACTAGATCAAGCAGCTTTGTATTTTCAAGAAAAGCTGATGTAACTTACCCAGAACCAGAGTAAATTACATTTCAGAAGGAGAATGAGCATGTGGGCCGCTGCCACCTCTCACGCATTCCGACATCTTCTCTGCTGAGCCCCAATTGACTTTCCCAGGAAGGACCTGACACAATTGCTACAAAGTAGATTAACACACGAGGTCAGGAGATCGAGACCATCCTGGCTAACACAGTGAAACCCCCGTCTCTACTAAAAATACAAAAAACTAGCCTGGCGAGGTGGCGGGCGCCTGTAGTCCCAGCTACTCGGGAGGCTGAGGCAGGAGAATGGCGTAAACCCGGGAGGCGGAGCTTGCAGTGAGCTGAGATCCGGCCACTGCACTCCAGCCTGGGCGACAGAGCAAGACTCCGTCTCAAAAAAAAAAAAAAAAGACATTACACATCAGCACTACAAATGCTAACCAAAACAGTCAAACTCGTAAATAAAGCATACCTATCCCTGAGACAGAGGCAAGATAAAGGAGAGGACTTCTAAAGAATGAACATCAGAGAGATAAAAAGAAACAAGTGCAAATGAAGTTAAAAACATTGCATGTCTGTATATGTGTATGTGTGTATAAAAACATATTTACATATAGTGTATACATAAAACAATGAGATTCAAGATATAAACTGCAATGGCTTAGGTATCAGTCAGCCCAGTGAAAATCTAGCTTGAAATTCAATAGTTCACCTCATGATACTAAATATAAAAAAGTTAATACCATAGAAGTGGACTTTCTATAAGGAGAAAAAAAGCAGGTCTATATATTTAAAGGTTATTTTAATTCTGTAATTATGATGAAATCTGTGCTTTAAATGTATGTCTAAAATGAAAGATGTCATGTTGAAAAATTATAGGGAGCTCAGATAATACATTTTGGAGAGAAAAGCTAATTTCTTCAAATTAGGCAAACATCTTATACTTAAAATTTAAAACTCAAGAAATAGTAAAATACATTTTAGAAACAACAGTCTGTACATAGAGTTTACCTACTAAGAGAGGTACAATATGATTTTACTGAACCATATATGCTATAGTTAAAAAAGAAAGATGGTTTATAATTTAAAGAGCTCAGCTGAAAAGTTTGTGTTTTTTGTTTTTATTTTTTTTTTACCAGAGGATAAAATATTAAGATGAAAAAGAATATGTGACTTATACAGACCAATAGGGATTTGATGAAATGTAACTAAAATTGTGATATATAAATATATTTTGGTCCTTACAAAATGGTTTTACAGACTAGTAGAATTTTAGTAAAGAGAAAATTTAACTTCTTAAATATGTATAACATCTGTAACAATAAAATTGTTTTCATTTACAATGTGTAGAATGGCCTTAGCAGTCAAAAGTTTGTCTAAATAATGTCTTGTAGAAAACATCCTAGAAGATAAATGGTTAAATTTGATTATTTTCTAGTCTATTGTATTTAAACTTAATTATTCTCATGAGTTTACTTTCTAAGGTGGTGTTAGTGAATGTAACTTGCATAATGATTAGCATCTTACCTGGTATTTTGTCATGGTTAGTCCATATTCATTGAATGGATGAATGAATGAATTCCACTCAAACAGAGTTGGAGCGCTTCATTTCTTGTGTCTTAGGTTCACTTAGTCGACTGAGAACACAGACAGCCTGGGAGAATGCTGTTCAGTCACTCCTCCCCGACAACAGGCAAGACCAACTGCAAGTTGCCCAGCCTGACAAGGTATTTGGTAAGCCTGGGATTAATAACCATTTCTTCCCCTCCTTCCTCTGCCTCCCAATATCACTCAAGAATCCAAGGACATAAAGCCTATGGTTCCCATTGCTTTTTGTAGGTCAATAGGAAAATTTGCCCTGCAGGCTCCAGAATCATACCAGTGGCCTAACTTGAAAATCTGTTTGAATGTTGACTATTCCTAAACTCCAGTTTGTCATAGATTTTTGTCAAGGTCTTTGTTAGGTTGGGTTCCCCAAAAGTGGATCCTAAGACTAAGGTTGGTTTTTTTGGTTTTTTGCTGCTGTTGTTTTTGAGACAGAGTCTCTGTCTCCCAGGTTGGAGTGCAGTGGTGTGATCTCGGCTCACTGCAACCTCTGCCTCCCAGGTTCAAGCAATTCTCCTGCCTCAGCCTCCCAAGTAGCTGGGATTACAGATGCATGCCACCACACTGGCTAATTTGTGTATTTTAGTAGAGATGGCATTTCACTGTGTTGCCCAGGCTAGTCTCAAACTCCTGACCTGAAGAGATCCACCCACTTCGGCCTCCCAAAGCGCTGAGATTACAAGCATGAGCCATGCACCTTGCCCTAAGACTAAGATTTGAGAGCCATTTGTTTGGGGGTTATCCCAAGAAACACCTAGTGAGAGAGGGAGGGAGTGAAGCAGGAAAGGGAAAGAAGCCATGTTGTGTGTTGTAAGCAAATTACTGCTGGAGGCGACTGGAACTCAGTCTTGCCAGGAGCCTCTGGAAGATGGTAGAGAACCAGCTACAGTGCCATCCTACTCAGAAAGAGGAAGCTTGGCTAGCTGTCTACCAACTTATGTTTGTCATTTGTGAGGATGCCTTCTGGGGTGTTCATTCATGTGGCACTTTCAACCTGCCGTGCAAATGCCCAGGCTTCCTCCTGAGGCCAGAAAAACCCCTTAGGAGAGTCCCAAGTACTAGCAGCAAGAATGTCCACCACAAGGTGTTATGCAGTATGGCAAATTGAATCTGTCTGAATACTTGGAAAACCCAAGGTCCCTCCTTCCTATGCTCTGCAGAATATCTTGCCCTCGCCTGTCCAGCTCCATTCTCCACCCCAGTGACTCTTCCAGTCCTAGGAGCACTCAGTTGATACGAGTTCCAGAGTACAGAAGCAAGCCTTGTGGTTTCCCTCCACTCTTCCCACAGTTTTGTAAACACTCCTTTTATTAAACTCTCACATTAATCTTGAGGGAAAATCTCTTTATCCCTACTATGGCAGGCACCACATCTCTCTAAAGAAACCCCTCCTTTAAGCTTCAAACCCTTGGCCAATTTAGGCACCTCCCTTTTCCTCCCTCACTATGAAAGAACAGCTAAAGGTCAGGAAACTTATTTCTGCCCCTCTAACGTTAGTCATCTTTTTGTAAGTTCCTTATAAGCTTCTCATAAGAAGTAGGAGAGATGGTGATAAAGCTTAGTGATTCATAGCCAGCATATCTTGATGTACTTCCAGTCTATGTGACTTGGGGAGAGTTACTCCTCAGCATTAAAAGTAGGTAACAACACGGGCCAAATTTTGTTCTGAGGGTTCAAGGAGAAAATGTATGTAAGGAATTTAACACAGAGCCTGGAACACAGTTTAGTGCCCACTCATTCATTAATTCATTCAGGAAATATATATTAAGAATCTCCTAGGTACTGGCCAGGCGTTCACCCCTGTAATCCCAGCACTTTGGGAGGCCAAGATGGGTGGATCACAAGGGTCAGGAGTTCGAGACCAGCCTGGCCAAGATGGCGAAACCCTGTCTCTACTGAAAACACAAAAATTAGCCTTGCCTGGTGGTGGGCACTCGTAATCCCAGCTACTCAGGAGGCTGAGGCAAAGAATTGCTTGGACCTGGGAGGCAGAGTTTGCAGTGAGCCGAGATCACGCTGCTGCACTCCAACCTGGGTGACAGGGTGAGACTCCATCTCAGGAAAAAGAATCTCCTAGGTATTAAGCACTCTACTAGGTATAGGGCTTACAGTAGTGAACAAAGCAAAGTCTCTGTTCTGAGACCCTACAAATGAAATATATATATCCAATGGTGATAGGTGCTAGAATAAAGGATAAGGATATTCTAGACAGGGATGCTGACTTACAGGGTGTTCAGCAAAGGCTTTTATGATGGAGTGAATTTGAACAAGAGACTTTAAGTGAGGGAGGAAGCTGTGTGGATTACCTGGGGGAAAGCCAGTTCCAGGCAAAGGGAAGAGCAAGTGCAAAGGAGGGGTTTGCCTATCATGTTCCAAGAATAATAAAGAAGCCTGTGTAACTACATCAGAATAAGCAAGGGAGATAATAAGGAGATGAAGCCAGAGAGGTCATGGGTACCTAGACCCTGTAGATCGCTGTGGAAACTTCCAATTTTATCCTGAGCAAGTCGGGATGCCACCAGAGGGTTTTGAGCAGAGGAGTGGACATGATCAGACTTAAGTTTTGACGGAATCACGCTAGCTGCTCTGTTTGGAACAGATTGTAAGGAACAGGAGCAGGGAGACCAGCAGGGAGGCTTCTGCAGTCATCCAGGTGGAGACAATAGTGGCTTGAGCTAGGCGTGTGGCTGTGGAGACAGGTTGAAGTGAGAAGGTTCTGAATCTATTTAGAAGGTGATAAGACTGTGTATTAGGGTTCCCTAGAGGGACAGAACTAATAGAAGATATATGTGTATATATATGTATATATATATCTTGATATCTTGGTTCAATACTTTGCATCAATACTTTGCATCCTTTAATCCAATCAAGTTGACACTCAGTATTAACCATCACAAGTCTACCCCTTGTCAACTTGAACCCATAGACATCTCTTGAGATCATGCATATATATATATATATATATATATATACATATATATAATATATATATATATAAGTTTATTAAGTCTTAATAAATCACAGGGTCCTGCAGTAGGCCATTTGCAAGCTTGAGGAGCAGGGAGAGCCAGTCCAAGTCCCAAAACTGAAGAACTTGGAATCTTATGTTTGAGGGCAGGAAGCATCCAGCATGGGAGAAAGATGTAGGCTGGGGGGCTAGGCCAGTCTCGCCTTTTCACGTTTTTCTGCCTTCATTATATTCATTGGCAGCTGATTAGATGTTGCCCACCAGATTGAGGGTGGGTCTGCCTTCTCTAGCCCACTGACTCAAATGTTAATCTCCTTTGGAAACACCCTCTAAGACATACCCAGGATCAATACTTTGCACCCTTCAATCCAATCAAGTTGACACCCGGTATTAACCATTACAAGTCCACCCCTTGTCAAATTGAACCCATACACATCTCCTGAGATCATAATAATCTTCAAATAAAGACAATAATAAGGTCATAATTACACTAACATTATACAAGTATCCTTCATACAACTGGAAACGCACCAACCCCCAACCCAAATACTATTACATAAAGTTAACAATACTTAAATGCTGATAGGAAGTCAATGAATCTTATGTCACATGATAAAGGAAAAGGCAATGAAGATATTTTCTTAGTGCAAGTGTATATATGCACAAATATGTTATTAACTAAAGGAGGAAATACTCATGACAGTTACAGTCCTTGTTTCTGCAGCTGGTCATGTGGTCGTGGCTGGTATTGATGACTACCTTCTTCTACTACCCATTCTGTATTCCCTTTGCCTTTAGAAAGCACCTCAGCAGGTCGTGGATTTTTTCCTGGTGGAGTGAACCAAACCTTTGTTTCTGAGGAGTCTGGACCGTTTGTAGTCCTGCCGAGTTTGGGCTGTTGTAGTTTCCCCATTGACCTTAATCACAGGGCATGGTAATAATATGAGACAGCCTAATGGATCTTCTGTATTCCATACATACTCTTCCTTACCTTCATTATGGAGTAGTAGACTGATTTCATCTTGATAGTCTGGGTCAGTCACCTCAGCCAACACTGTAACTCTTCTCTTGGCCTGTTGACTTAAAGGTAGGATGAGCCCAAGGTGGCAATCTTAACTTCCAGTTTAATGAAATTGTTGTTGTGTCTCCTGGTGGCAGTGTTCCTTCCTCTGGAACTAAGACCTCTAGGCCAGCAGAACGTAATGTCGCAGGAACAGGAAGCAAAAATGTTGCTAGTGGATCACTAGGGGTGATGGTGAGCGGTGCCATTTCCATTTTTACCCCATGATCCCTGGACATGTAAATCCTGGCTGTGGGAGAAACAGTATCATATATTGGACTCTGATTCAGAGCATACATGGCCTTCTGGAGAACTTTGTCCCAGCCCTGCAGAGTATTGTCACCTAGTTGGCATTGTAATTGTGACTTCAAAAGGCCATTCCACCGTTCTATTAATCCAGCTGCTTCAGAGTGATAGGGAACATGGTAGGACCAGTGAATTCCATGAGCATGAGCTCACTGCTGCACTTCTATAGCCATAAAGTGAGTGCCTTGGTCAGAGGCAATGCTGCATGGAATACCATGATGGTGGATAAGGCATTCTGTGAGTCCACGGATGGTAGTCTTGCCAGAAGCATTGCAGGCAGGATAGGCAAACCCCTATCCGGAGTAAGTGTCTATTCCAATGAGGACAAACCTCTGCCCTTTCCATGATGGAAGAGGTCCAATATAATCAACCTGCCACCAGGAGGCTGGCTGATCACCCCGAGGAACGGTGTCATATCGAGGGCTCAGTGTTGGTCTCTGCTGCTGGCAAATTGGGCACTCAGCAGTGGCCATAGCCAGGTCATCTTTGGTGAGTGGAAGTCCATGTTGCTGAGCCCATGCATAAACTCCATCCCTGCCACCATGGCCACTTTGTTCATGGGCCCATTGGGTGATGACAGGAGTGGCTGGGGAAAAAGGCTGAGTGGTGTCCACAGAACGGGTCATCCTATCCACTTGATTATTAAAATCCTCCTCTGCCAAGGTCACCTGTTGGTGAGCACCCATGTGGGATACAAATATCTTCACAGTTTTTGACCACTCAGAGAGGTCCATCCACATACCTCTTCCCCAAATTTCTCTGTCACCAATTTTCCAAACATGCTTCTTCTAAGTCCATGACCATCCAGCCAAACCATTGGCTACAGCCCACGAATCAACATATAATCACGCATCTGGCCATTTCTCCTTCCATGCAAAGTGCACAACCAGGTGCACTGCTTGAAGTTCTGTCCACTGGGAAGATTACTCTTCACTGCTGTCCTTCAGGGATGTCCTAGAAAGGGGCTGTAGTGCTGCAGCTGTCCACTTTCGGGCGGTGCCTGCATATTGTGCAGAACCATCTGTGAGCCAGGCCTGAGTCTTCTCTTCCTCTGTCAACTGGTCATAGAGAATTCCCCATGAGGCCATCGGTGCACCTGGGGGAGAGAAGGCAGCATGGCAAGAGTGGAGACCATGGGCATTTGAGTCATTTCCTCATGTAACTTACTTGTGCCTTCAGAACCTGTTCGAGCACAGTCAGATATATACCACTTCATTTGATGATGAAATGCTGCTCTGCACAACCCACTTTATGAACAGATAGAAAGCACCCAGTTCATGATAGGCAGTTCAGGTCACATGGTGACTTGATGACCCAAAGTCAAACGTTCAGTTTCCACCAAAGCCCAGTAACAGGCCAAGAGCTGTCTCTCAAAAGGAGAGTAATTATCTGCAGAAGATGGCAGTGCCTTGCTCCAAAATCCTAGAGGCCTCCACTATGATTCACCTAGGGGGGCCTATCTGGACTTTAGTCTAGCTATAGGTCTAGAAGCAAACAGGTGTTGGGGATAGCTCTTGAGGAGAATTAACATTATTTTGCCTGGCAACTGCCTCAGGGGAGACCATCACTGTTGCCTCAGGCAGTGCAGGGTTTATCTCCTCAGACAAAGGTGGAAGAGCTGACGGCAGCATGAGTCAGGGAAGGGATATTGCCACTACTAGGGCTGAGGAAGCTGTTCTTTCTGGCAAAAAAATGTTCATCAGAGTTGACAAACTCAGTGTCCCCAGCTTCATCAAGGTCCTCCCTCAAGTCCCCATTCCAAGATGCAGGGTCCCATTCTTTTCCAATCAATGCCCTTACTTTAACAGTAGACACCTGGCAAGGCTGTGCATGCACCTTTCATTGCAGGTCAGCCACTCGCATGAGAAGAGCTTGTGTCTGTTTTTCCACAATTTCAGCTCTTTCTCTACAGGAGATGAGACTCTTACTCAGGGAAATCTTAGCAGATTTTAGGCTCAGTATCTGCTTCTGAAGCTGGGAGACAGAATCTTTGAGTTCATCATTTTCTTTCGTCACTTTGTCCACTGAACTTAGGATCAACCGATCAGCTTCATTATGTTCCTTGATTCTCCACATATGGACATACGGTCAAACGTATTATGTATAGAGTCACTAAACTGTTTGCCTCTCATGAGTGGTGAATCAGGAGTGTCAAATGCATTTATTTTGCATAACTCTCTAAAGAGTTCACACCAAGGGCTATCAGTGTTCTCCATACTATTAGAAGTAAGAGTCCTTAGCATTTTGGCTGCATATTAAGCAACCAACTCCAAAAACCCCAAAACCAACAAAAGAACTCCATCCTTAATATTCTGTTCCTCTAGAGCCGCTCCTGGTACCAAAATCTGTATTAGGGTTCCCTAGATGGACAGAACTATATACATATATATACACATATACATATATGCATATATACACACACACATATGTGTGTATATATACATATATGTGTATATATGTATATATACATACCTATGATATATACGTATATGTGTACACGTATATATGTATATATACACGTATATGTGTATATACGTGTATATACATGTGTGTGTGTATATACATATATGTGTGTGTGTGTATGTATATGAGTTCATAAATCACAAGGTCCCACAATAGGCTGTCTGCAAGCTTGAGGAGCAAGGAGAGCTAGTCCAAGTCTCAAAACTGAAGAACTTGGAGTCCAGTGTTTGAGGGTAGGAAGCATCCAACACGGGATAAAGATGTAGGCTGAGAGGCTAGGCCAGTCTCGCCTTTTCACGTTTTTCTGCCTGCTTTATATTCACTGGCAGCTGATTAGATTGTGCCTACCAGATCAAGGGTGGGTCTGCCTTCCCCAGCCCACTGACTCAAATGTCAGTCTCCTTTGGCAGCACCCTCACAGACACACCTAGGATCAATACTTTGCATCCTTCAATCCAATCAAGTCGACACTCAGTATTAACCATCAAAGACTGTCTGTTAGACTTCTCTCCCACACATTATATATCCAAACTAAGGATGAACTCAAGTTGTTTAGCCTGGGAGATGAGAAGGATGGAGCTGCCGTAACTAGATGGAGATGACTGAAGTAAGCAGGTCTGGGCAGAGGAAGGGGTTAGATTGAGAGTTTACTTTTGGACAGATAGAAGATGCAGGGAAATGATGAGCAGAAGGAATGCTTTAAGTTCAAATCTATAAGAATATATACTTGATATCTGGTATTTAAAGCCTTGGGAATATAGGTAGTGCATTAACTCAAGCATCTCATGCCATGTAATAAAGGCAAGCCTTACAGAAAGTTTTCAGAATGGAATAATGTTCTTCCAAAAATTGGTCCACTTCAGTGAAATAAAGAATCAAATCTGACAAGGAAACACAATAGAAAATGGAGTCACATAGAGCACTTGTGGTGGTTTGGCCCGAGCACTAATTTTAAATGGTGGTGGACTGAAGACTTTAATTACTTTGATGGACAGAACATTAGTTTTTAGATGACTGGAACTGAGCTATATACTTCCTGGAAACACTAAGGTTGTGTTAGGGAGGCAGCTTTGTTTACATTTGACTTCAGACAAAATTTCTTTACAGAAATCTTCTGGAAGCTTAAGAATAATGTATATAGATACTTCCTAGTTACACTTAAGGAAAATAAACATAGTATGATCTATTCTAATGGTTCTGCAATAACATGAGCTATATAGTTATTTCTTTAAACGTCAAATAGTGAATATAATAAGATTTGATGGTCATATATCTCTGGACTACTCAACCTGCCATTGTAGCACAAACAGTCATAGACAACACATAAATAAATAGGTATGATTGTATTCCAATACAATTTCATTTACAAAGATAGGAAACAGGTGAGATTTGGCCCACTGGCTATAGATTTCCTCTGTCCCACCTCCACAACAAATAGCTTTCCCCCTTCTTTGCAAAGGCTTAGAAAAACAGCTGTTTCAGTTTGGTATACCTTACTATTCATGAATACATTTAAAAATGCTAGTTTTTGCTGAGCCATCATTAGGTGTTCAAGCAATTTAGAAATGGATTCTATCAGTTAAAGTTTACTACAATAATTTGGGCAAGAAGTGATAACACTTTGGAACAGGATATAACAGTGAGGTGGTGGGATATGGTCACATTGTGGATATGTTTGATTTTAGAAGCAACAAGGTTTGCAGGAGAGGAAGAATGGTGTTGAAGATGGTGCCAAGGATGCTGGTTCTCCCAACAAATGGTAGCTATGAGTATGATGTTTAATTATATTTATACATCTTACTTTCTTAACCTGGCTTCTGTAAGCATGCAATAAAAATGTTTTGCCCATCATCAGACCCTCATACCACTGCTCCATGGATAAGATACTTTTCATCTTACTGAGTAATGTATCCCAAGGAAATTGTGTTTTAGGCATTTTGTCATTTATTTTTGAGGATGTACTTCATAAGCAACATCACAATAGCAGCATAATTATTTTCCCAATGTCAGCCTCCAGTTCTGATTTTCTTTATTTTTCCTTTTGAGCCTTATTGATTGGTAAGAGCTCTTAGAGTTATAACACTAATGAGAATCTTTGTCACAGTGTGAGTTCCCTAGTGCACGACCTGTTGCTTTGAGCTCATCAATAGTCCACAGCACTAGTACACCCACTCGACAAAGTGACTCATCATCATTTGCATTTTGCTTTGACAGACTGATCATTAATATAAAGCCAATCCTGCATGATTTTCTGAAGGACACATGAAGATGTTCATGGGCTGTTAAGCTGTGAATTTTTCAGAGAATTTAAATTATTCTAAGTTAAACTTCTAAGTCCTGCAGTGTGATCTTTGGTTGTCTTAGTACATTTTCTCTACTATAACAGAGTACCACAGACTGAATAACTTATACAGAAAAGCTCTGGAGGCTGGGAAGTCCAAGGCTGAGGGGCTGCATCTGGTGAGGGTCTTCTTTCTGCATCGTAACATGGCAGAAGGCATCACTTAATGAGAAGCACTTGCACAAGAGAGAAATTAGGCAGAACCCCTTTTTATCAGGAACTCACTTCCTGTGATAACTAATCCATGCCTGAAATAATGGCATTAATCACAGGGGTGATAATGGATTACCTTTATTGCCTCTTAAGTCCTATCTTTTAATACTATCACATGGCAATTAAATTTCAACATGAGTTTTGGAAGGGACATTCAACCATAGCATTGGTTTAACTGCAAAAACAATTGGGAAAATCAGCCCTATAAAACAACTCAATTTTGGTCTACTTGAGAGAGGACCCAAATAGGTAAGGAATTATTAACTGTGGCACAGCTTGCAGTGAGGCAACTTTAAGGTTTTGAGAAACTTTGGAAAATGTAACTCAGCAGAAGAATTATTTATTTATTCAATAAATATTTATCGAGCACCTGTTAAATTCTAGGACTGTTCTACATGCGGTGTACATGGAAATAAACTAGATAAACAAGGTCCTTGCTCTTATGGAGTTTATTTCCCAGAATATATACTTAGATGAGGATAAGACAGATGATAAAAATGTAATCTAACAAGTGAGTAATTTGAGATAGCGATGAGTTATGAAGAACCATGTAATGGAGCATTGGGACAGAAAGTACCCTGAGAATGAGGCTGCTTTATATAATTTGTTCTTACGGGATGATGCTTGAGCTGAGCCATGAATAATGATAGTTGCAAGAAAATTTAGTAGAAGACCATGTCAGGCGAAGAAAAAGCAAGTTTAAAGGCCGAACAATGGAAATGAGCTTGGTTTATATGGGGACATGGCATCCTTTTAACCTGTTCGATATTTACTGATTCACAATGGCCAGTTAAAAAACTGAAAAGCTAATTGGAGTTTTTAGCCTTCTGAAATAAAGATTGAGATTTTAAAAATTGGAACTCAAAGCTAGGATGACTGTCCAGTTTTCATGGGACTGAGGGGTTTCTCAGGATTTGGGGCTTTTAGTGCTACAATTGGGAAAGTCCCAGATAAACTGGAAGAATTTTGTCAATCTTTCAAGGCCTAGCAAGCTAAGGAGTCCTCCTTAATACCATGAGCTTTCATTTTGGACCCCTCAAAAGCTATATATAGTCTTTGTCATCACAAAGGCTGAAATCTAGTCTCATCCATCCCTATTCAGATTGTGGTAGTCTGCTTCTAGCCTAAACTGTAGCCTAGGAGGCTGAGAAGTGAGCACACCTTACAGCAGATTCATGGAGTTGGGAAAGATAAAAATTGGGTCCTGAGCTTTCCAAGGAATACTAGGCTTGATAAAAACCCAAGGCTTCCAGCTGGGACTCCTGAAAAACTACAATCAGGAAGATGTGCAAAAAATGGACCAGCCCTCATGAAGACTAAAACCATGCCTCAAGTGACCCCACCCCCTGATGGGATTGGAGTGATATGCTACTGCCTAACTGCCTTACATAAACAGAAGTATATTATTTCTGAAAGAAGATGACATCATTCACATCCTCAAATTATCTCTTCAGTTTTTCATACAGTATTCCAACATTCAATCAAAAATTATGAGGCAAATGTAGAGATAAGTCCATCAAAAAAATCAAACAATATAAATAAATCCACAGGCAATCCAGATACTGGAATTAACAAACAGGGGCTTAAAAATACCTGTGAAAGTTGTGTTTTTTAAAAAATCAAGAATTAGATTCCGAATCCTGACAGAGGACTAGAAGGTACACAGAAGAATCAAATTGATATTCCAGAACTAAAAAAATACAGTAAGAGAAATTAAAATCTCAATATATTTAACAGCAGATTAGATACATCAATAAAGAGAGAATTAGTGAACTAAAATATAGCTCAGTAGAAAATTGTCATGAACTCTGAGGGTTCTGAGATTTTAGCCTACTTGCAAGCTAAGTTAGGCTGACACAATTTCACAGATGCTGAAAGAAAGTATCAGACTGCTGTGTCAGAGACAAAGATACTACTCAAGGCTTTAGTTCCCCTGTAATCCACTCCCCATCCCCAGTCTCATTGGAGTGATACAGAGGTGGGTCTAAGTAGAGTCTGTGGATGTAATAGATCTGTGTCACTGCTGAGGAATCTCAGGCTTAGGAAATCCCCAATCTTATGAGGGACTTCTAGCAAACCTGCCCAATCTTTGTCTCAGAGGAGGACACTATCTTTATGATGCTGATGAAACAAAGCTACCCTCCACCCTAAAAGGAAACACTACTTCTATCTTGGTTTGCTCTACAAATATCCTTGAAAAGATCTATAAAATATATAGAAATATCATGGAGAATTGTCCCCCAATAAAAACGTATGAACTAAAAAACAGATAGTAACAAGATAGTCTCAAGAAAAGAAAGAGAAGAAGCAATATTTGAAGAGACAATGGCAGGAAATCTTCTGAAACTGAAGATATCAAATTTCAGATTTCAGAAGTATCACACATCACCTACACAACTAGAAAAAATACCCTATGTATATAATAAACTGTTGAAAATTAAAGACAAAGAGGACAATATAAAAGCAGTGTGAAACTAAAGATGTGTTACCTTCAAAGGAGCAATTATAGGACTGACAGCTAACTTCTCAACAGTAACAATGGAAATCAAAAGACAAAAATAATGTTTAAAGTGGTACAGAAAACAACTGCAAACCTAGACTTAAAAAAAAAGTTGTGAGAAGATACACATAACATAAAATTTACCATTTTAAGCATCTTAAGAGTAAAGTTAGGCAGTATTAAATACATTTACATTATTGTGCAACCAATCTCTAGAACTTGTTTGTATTGCAAAACAGAAACTCTATCGCCATTCGTTTTGGGTTTTTTTTTTTATTTTTTATCTCCAATCCTGCAGAAAATGATTTAAAAAATTATTTTTAATGAGACGAGGTCTTGCTATATTGCCCAGGCTGGTGTTATTTATTTATTTATTTATTATGCTTTAAGTTCTAGGGTACATGTGCACAAAGTGCAGGTTTGTTACGTATGTATACATGTGCCATGTTGGTGTGCTGCACCCATTAACTCGTCATTTACATTAAGTATATCTCCTAATGCTATCCCTACCCCCTACCCCCACCCCACCACAGGCCCTGGTGTGTGATGTTCCCCTTCCTGTGTCCAAGTATTCTCATTGTTCAATTCCCACCTATAAGTGAGAACATGTGGTGTTTGGTTTTCTGTTCTTGCGATAGTTTGCTGAGAATGATGGTTTCCAGCTTCATCCACATCCCTACAAAGGACATGAACTCATCTCTTTTTATGGCTGCATAGTATTCCATGGTGTATGTGTGCCACATTTTCTTAATCCAGTCTGTCATTGATGGACATTTGGGTTGATTCCAAGTCTTTGCTATTGTGAATAGTGCCGCAATAAACGTACGTGTGCATGTGTCTTTATAGCAGCATGATTTATAATCCTTTGAGTATATACCCAGTAATGGGATGGCTGGGTCAAATGGTATTTCTAGTTCTAGATCCTTGAGGAATCACCACACTCTCTTCCACAATGGTTGAACTAGTTTACAGTCCCACCAACAGTGTAAAAGTGTTCCTATTTCTCCACATCCTCTCCATCATCTGTTGTTTCCTGACTTTTTAATGATTGCCATTCTAACTGGTGTGAAATGGTATATCATTGTAGTTTTGATTTGCATTTCTAAGATGGCGAGTGATGATAAGCATTTTTTCATGTGTCTGTTGGCTGCATAGATGTCTTCTTTTCAGAAGTGTCTGTTCATATCCTTCACTCACTTTTTGATGGGGTTGCAAGTGGGATCTAATTAAACTAAAGAGCTTTTGCACAGCAAAAGAAACTACCGTCAGAGTGAACAGGCAACCTAAAGAATGGGAGAAAATTTTTGCAATCTACCCATCTGACAAAGGGCTAATATCCAGAATCTACAAAGAACTTAAATTTACAAGAAGAAATCAAACAGCCTCATAGGTTTTTTAAAAAGGTGCTTTGTCCCACAATGCTATCCTAGCACAGCCATGTGTCATCCCTTCTTTATTCTGTACTTAGTGCTCAAATATCTGTACCTGGTGTAAGTTGGATCAGTTTTCTCAGTGAGATGACTGCTTTCATAATGCTGGGACCCACTGCGGAACAGGGGTTTCACTGGACCTGTCCCCCAAGGTCTTACAAGGTCCTGGGTTTAGAAGTCAGCTTTGTAGGTCTCTGCTATAGAGTCATGTGGATATCTCACAGACCAGGTAACCAGCCAGTATTCTTAGCTACCTTACATATCCCCTACTGTGTTCTTTTGTAAATTACCCAGTCTCGGTTGTCTTTATCAGATAGCAGCGTGAAAATGGACTAATACAGAAAATTGATACCAAGAGAGTGGGGCATTGCTGAAAAGATACCCAAAAATGTGGAAGTGACTTCCGGAAGCCTTAATGGCCATGAATATTGGAAAATTGGGGGTCGCTGTCTCAGGCCAGTCTTCTACCTGCCTGAACACAAGCTCTGCCACTTTTCTACTGTGTTCATTCCTTGCTTAATATGTAAAATCTTTGCATATTCCTTCAATAGTTCCTGAAAAGTGGAAAATTATGGAGAATTTCCAACTTACAGAAAGCAGCATAATGAACACTCATATTTTGCATAATTTGTTTATTTCTGCTGAATGATTTTAAAGTAAATTACACACTTCCTGACATTTTACCTTGAATATTTAAACACAAGTCTCTAAAAGTAGATATTTTTCTACCTAGCCACAATACTATTATCAGACCCAACAGAGTTAAAAAAAAGTTCCCAAATATCAGTTAATACCCATCATATATAAACATTTTTCAAAATTTCTCAAAATACTTTTTACGGATGGGTCATACATTGCATGATTCTGATGGCTCCTAAGTTTCTTTTAATACAATGATCCTGGCTGGGTGCGATGGCTCACGCCTGTAATCCCAGCATTTTCAGAGGCTGAGGCAGGTGGATTGCTTGAGGTCAGGAGTTCAAGACCAGCCTTATCAACATGGTAAAACCCCGTCTCTACTAAATATACAAAAATTAGCTGGGCATGGTGGCAGGCACCTGTAATCCCAGCTACTTGGGAGGCTGAGGCAGGAGAATTGCTTGAACCTGGGAGGTGGAGGTTGTAGTGAGCCGAGATCACTGGCCACTGTACTCCAGCCTGGGCGACAGAGCAAGACTTCATCTAAAAAAAAAAAAAAAAAAGGTCCTTACCTTAGAATGATAGAAACACAGAATGGTTTTCTTATGATATTATGTTCTTTGAAGGGATCTGCTTAGTAGACTTGTAAAATGTATCATTTTCTGGATTTTTCAGGTAATTTTCCTCATAAGTTTTCTTTCTAAAAATTTACTTGAAGTCCATGCTTTTACTGTTTTTCAAATGCAAAACGTTTTCACTTTAGAATAATTCTAGATTTACATAAAGGTTGTAAAGATAGTACAGAGTTTCTATGGATCCTAAACCCAGTTTCTCCTATTGTTAATGTCTTCTATTACCATGGTATATTTGTCACAACTAACAAGCCACTAAGGTTGATACTTTATTTAATTAATTTGTTTCTCTATTTTAGGATCCTATCCAGGATACCACATTTATTTATTTTTCATGTCTTAATTTCTGATTCCCATGGTGTAAAATCTCCTACCATGGCCTATTTCAAGATAGCAAGAATCTGAAACTACTTGGCAAAATTCTGGAATATTTAACAATCAGTTTTCCCAAGCTGGCAGGAAATGGCTCCAGAACACAACTGAATTATTCTAAATTTAATTTGTATGTTTAATGTAATTACATTATAAGCCTCATTATCATGTTTTCAGAAGATCATGCTTTCTGACATTTATCTTGGAAAATAAAATCATAACACTAGCCAGCAAAATTTTGCAAAAATGAGGGGGGCACAGACCACTGTACATAAAGATGTGTTCTAAGACTACCATAAAAACCAGTGTGTTGTAGGTACAAAAATCAACATATCGATGGCTCGGATAAGCAAGGAATGGATTCTAGCATATGTACAAAATCATTGTGTGAGAATACTTAGTTTTACTTTTAGTTGCTGTATTGGTCCATTCTCATGCTGCTAATAAAGACATATCTGAGACTGGGTAGTTTATAAAGACAAAGAGGTTTAGTGGACACTCAGTTCCTCATGGCTGTGGGGGCCTCACAATCATGACAGAAGGTGAAGGAGGAGCAAAGGCATACCTTACATGAGGTCAGACAAGAGAGCGTGTGCAGGAGAATTGTCCTTTACAAAACCATCAGATCTCATGAGACATATTCACTATACCAAGAACAGCATGGGAAAAACCCACCCCCATGATTCAATTACCTCCCACCAGGTCCCTCCCACAACACATGGAGATCGTAGGAGTAACAATTCAAGATGAAACTTGGGTGGGGACATAGCCAAACCATATCAGTTGCAGAAATGCAAACATATACATTGAAACATAATATTTTGTTCTTGTTTTCTCAACTAATGATTTTTTTCATTGATACATAATATTTGTATGTATTTACATGTTAAATATAGAATACATGTTACATGGATAGAGTGTATAATGACCAAGCCAGGGTATTTGTGATACCCATCATCTGGAGTATTTATTATTTCTATGTGATTGGAACATATCAAATCCTCTCTTCTAGATATCTTGAAATATACATTGCTGTTAACTATAGTCACCCTATTCTGCTATCAAACATTAGAACTTACTGGTTCTATTTAACTATTTTTTTGTAACCATCAACAAACCTCTCCTTATTTCCCCTACCCACTCCCACACACCTTTTCCAGCCTCTGGTAGCTTAATTCTATTCTCTACCGCCATGCTATCAACTTTTTGGCTCCCACATATAAGTGAGTACATGAGATATATATTTTTCTGTGCCTGACTTATTTCATTTAACATAATGCCTCCAGCTCCATCATGGTGCTGCAAGTGAGATTATTTCATTCTTTTTAATGGCCAGTGTGTTCAAATATATATATATATATACACACACACATATATATATATATACACACACACATATACATACACACACACACACACACACACTACATTATCTTTATCCATTCATCCACTAATGAATGAATATGTTGAATCCTTATCTTTGCTGTTGTGAATCGTGCTGCAGTAAACATAGGGGTACACATATCCCAGTGATATACAGATTTCTTTTCCTTTGGATAAATACCCAATATGGGATTGCTAGATCATATGGTAGTTCTATTTATATTAATTTTTTAAAATTTCCATACTGTTTTCAATAGTGGCTGTTACTAATTCTCATTCCTGCCCATAGTGCATAAGAGTTTCCTTTTCTCTGCCTCCTCAGCAGCAGCTGTTATTTTTTGTCTCTTTAGTAATAGCCATTCTAACTGGGATAAGAGGATATCTCAATGTGGTTTTCATTTGCATTTTCCTGATGATTAGTGATTTGAGCATTTTTCTATATATATGTTGGCCATTTGTATGTCTTCTTTTGAGATTTGTCTATTAATATCCTTTGTCTACTTTTTAATGGGATTATTTGCTTTTTACTGTTGAGTTGTTTGAATTCATTGTATATTCTGGATATTAGTTTCTTGTCAGATGAATAGTTTACAAATATTTTCTCCCCTTCAGCAGGCTGTCTCTTCACTTTATTGATTTTTTTCTTTGCTGTACAGAGGCTTTTTACTTTAATATAGTCACATTTGTCTATTTTTGTTTTAGTTGCCCGTGCTTTTGAAATCTTAGCCATAAATTTTTGCCTACACCAAGATCTCCTATGTTTTCTTTTAGTAGTTTTCTAGTTTTTGTTGTTGTTGTTCGAGACAAGGTCTCACTCTGGCACTTAGGCTGGAGTGCAGAGGTGTGATCATAGCTCACTGCAGTCTCAAACTCCTGGGCTCACAATCCTCCTACCTTACCCTTCTGAATAGCTAGGACTATGGGCACATGCCACCATGCATGGCTTTTGAAAATTTTTGTAGAGATGAGGTCTCACTATGTTGTCGAGGCTGGTCCCGATTCTAGGACTCAAGGGTTCCTCTTACCTCACCTTTCCAAAATGCTGAGATTACAGACATGAGCCATGCCATCTAGCTTAATTTTATAGTTTTGAGTCTTCTTTTTAAGTCTTTAATCCAAGTTGAGTTGATTTTTTTATATGATGAGTGATATGGGTCCAGGTTCATTCTTCTGCATATGGTTATCCAGTTTTCCCAGAATCATTTATTGAGGAAGGTGTCCTTTCTGCAATGTATTTTCTTGGAGCCTTTGTCAAAAATCAGTTGGCTGTAAATAAGGATTTATTTCTGCATT
>NC_045438.1:111346478-111467425 GCF_002776525.5 Piliocolobus tephrosceles
CTTTTTTTTTTTTTTTTTTTTTTTTTTGGTTTCATGTTAATTTTTGTATTGTTTTTCCTGTTTCTATGAAAGATGACATTGGTGTTTTGATAGGGCTTGCGTTAAACCCTAGATAGGTAACTTTGGGCAGTATTGTCATTTTAATAATATTAATTTTTCTGATCCATGAGCATGGGATATTTTTCCATTTGCTTGTATCCTCTTTAATTTCTTTCATCAGGGTTTTTCAGTTTTCTTGTTGAGGTTTTGAACCGCTATGGTTACATTTTTTTCCTAGGTATTTTAATTTTTTAAATAACTTTTGTAAATGGGATGGGATTGACTTTTTGACTTTTTTTTTAGCTAGTTCATTACTGATGTATAGAAACACTACTGATTTTTGTATGTTGACCTTGTATCCTGCCATTTTACTGAATTTATGTATTAGCTATAAGAGTTTTTTGGTGGAGTCTTTTGTTTTTGCTAAACATAAGATTATATCTTCAGTGAACAGGGATAATTTGAATTCCACTTTTCCAATTTGGATGCCTTTCATTTGTTTCTGTTGTCCAATTGCTCTAGTTAGGACTTCCAGTAGTATGTTGACTGGGAGTAGTGAAAGTGGACATCTAGTTCCAATTTTTAAAGGAAATGCTTTAATCATTTCTCCATTCAGTATGATGTTAGCTGTGGTTTTTGTCATATATATCCTTTATTATTTTAAGATATGTTCCTTCTATGCCTAATTTGGTGAGAGTTTTTATCATGAAGAGATTTTGAATTTTATCAAATACTTTTTTAGTATCTATTGAGATGATATTTTTTGTCTTTTATTCTGCTGATGTAATGTATTATCTTTATTGATTCGCACATGTTAAACTATCCTTACATCCCTGGTATAAAATCCAACTTGATCATGGTGTATGATCTTTTGGATGTGCTGTTGGATTTGGTTTGCTAGTATTGTGTTATAGATCTTTGTGTCTGTGTTCATCAGGGATATGTGCCTCTAGTTTTTTGTTTTTGTTGTTGCATCCTTGTCTAGTTTTGATATCAGGGTAAGCCTAGCCTTATTGAATGAGTTAGGCAGGATTCCCTGTTCTTCAATTTTTTTTAACGGTTTCAGGAGAATTGGTGTTAGTTCTTCTTCAAAAGTTTGGTAGAATTCAGCAATGAAGCCATCCAGTCATGAATTTTTCTTTGTTCGATACTTTTTTATGACTGATTCAGTCTCATTAATTATTATTGTTCTGTTCAGGTTTTCTTTTTTCCTGATTCAATCTTGTGGGTTGTATGTTTCTATGAATTTATTCATTTCCTCTAGATTTTCCAGTTTGTTAGTTTATAGCTGTTCATAAATGTCTCTGACGATCTTTCTTATTTCTGTGGTATCAGTTTTAAGTCTCCTTTTTCATTCCTAATTTTGTTTATTTGGATTTTCTCATTTTTTTTAGTCTAGTTAGCAATTTATACATTTTGTTTATCATTTCAAAAAACCACATTTTTGTTTTGTTGATTCTTTATATTTTTTTCCATCTCTATTTTGTTTAGTTCTGCTTTTCTCTTTATTATTTGTTTGTATGAATTTTGGGTTTGTTTTGTTTTTGTTCTTACAGTTCATTGAAGTACATTGCTGGATTGTTTCTTTGAAATCTACTGTTTTGATGAAGGCATTTATTGTATTGTTCCAGACTTCCCTGTTAGCACTGCTTTTGTTGTATCTTATAAGTTTTTGTATGTTGTGTTTCTATTTTCATTCATTTTTAACAAATTTTTAAATTTCCTCCGTAATCCAGTGGTTAGGAGCATGTTTTCACGTATTTGTAGTTTCTGAAGTTCCTCTTTTTTATTGACTTATAGTTTTATTCCATTGTGGTTTGAGGAGGTACTTGATAAGATTTCAGTGTTTTAAAATTTGTTGAGACTTATTTTGTGACATATGTTTCATGTGGTGATGAGAAGAGTGTGTATTCTGTCATTGTTGGATAAAATGTTCTCTAAATGTTTTTTAGGTCCATTTGGCCTAATGTGCAGTTTAGATTCAATGTTTCTTTGATAATCTTTCATCTAGATGATCTATCTAATGCTGAGAGTGGGGCATTAAAATCCCCTACAAGACTGAATCAGGAAAAAAAAAAAGAAAACCTGAACAGAATAACAACAGTTAATGAGAATGAATTAGTAATAAAAAGTCTCCAAACACAGAAAAGTTTAGGACTGAATGGCTTCATTGCTGAATTCTACCAAACTTCCAAAGAATGTGTTGGAATCTATCTTTCCCTTTAGGTCTAATAATATTTATTTTACATATCTAGGTGCTCTGGTGGTGTTTGCATATATGTTTAGAATTATATCCTCTTGCTGAACTAATCCCTTTATCTTTACATATTAATAATTACCTTCTTTATTTTTATAATTTATGACCTAAAGACTGTTTTATCTAATATATGCATAGCTACTTTTGCTCTTTTTTTGTTTTCATTTGCATGGAATATCTTTTTTCATCCCTTGATCTCAGTCTGTGTGTCTTTATGAGTAAGGTATACTTCTTGTAGGGAGTATAGTTAGATTATATTTTTCAAATCGATTCAACCGATCTATAGCGTTTAAATAAAAAGGTTAATTCACTTACATTCAAGATTATTATTGATATGTGAGGGCTTATTTCTATCATTTTAGTAATTTAATTTTTGGTTGTTTTGTATATTCTTTCTTCCTTTTTTTCTCTCTCATGTTTGTCACTGTTTTTCAGTGGTTTTCTATAGTGGTAACATTCGAATCCTTCTCTTCCTTGTTTGTGTGTTGTCTCTACCAATGATTTTTATACTTTCATGTGTTTTCATAATGGTAGATATCATCCTTTTGCTTTTGTATGTAGGACTCCCTTAAACATTTGTTGTTCTGTTCTAATGGTGATGAATTCCTTCAGCTTCAGTTTGTCCAGGAAACACGTTATGTCTCCTTCAGTTATGAAGGATAATTTTGCTGGATATTGTATCCTTGGCTGGCATTTATTTTTCCTTCTCCTGGCTTATAAAGTGTCTGCTGGGAACTCCACTGTTAGCCTGATGGGGATTCTCTTATAAGTGACTAGACACTTTCTCTTGCTGTTTTTAGAACTCTCTCTTTGTCTTTTGAGAGTTTTACTATCATATACTATGGATAAGACCTTTTTGAATTGTATCCATTTGAAGTTCTCTGAGTTCCTTGTATCTGCTATTATTTTGTGAAATAAGTTTTTTATCCTTTTTGTTTTATCTTTAATTTCTGGGACATTGAATATTTGGTCATTTATGATGTTGTATATGTCATATAGACTGCTTATTTTGAAAACATTTTTATTTTTGTATAACTGGCCACACTGTAGCATTGGCCACACTGTAGCCCTGCAACTGGGGAGGTCAGGGTTGCTTTCAGTGGCAGCAGCCATATTCAGGCAGCTGGAGAGGGGCATGCTTTATTTATGCTTTGGCCCAGTGGTGGTAGTTTGCAGCAGCTGTGGGCAGCGGAGTTTGTCTACAGAGTGTGTGAAAATGTGCATGTACAGGTGAGGGTAGTGGGTTTGTTGCCAATGGCTTGTACTATATTCCTAGTGGAAACAGACAGTCAAGGTGGTAGCTGTGGGTGGGGGATATCAATGGAGCTCCAGGGATGTGGAGATGCAGGAGCTGTTGGGTCCCCAGGCCAGATGCAGTCTGGAGGGGTATGGCCTCTCAATATGGTGCCATGCTGTAGCTGCTTATTACTAGGCAGATGTGTGGGACCCAGCATAAGCCTCTTCTTTGGAAAAATGTCATCATGTTACATGGTTTCCAGGCAGTGCTCCATGTTAGTGTTGGGGCCTATGAGGGTCTAGGGGCTATTCCTTCTCTAGGATTGCAGTCCACATTCCACAGTGGGAATGTAGACTGCCAGGGGTATCTCACATTTTCCCTGCATTGGGGAGCTTCTCAAGGTCCCTAGAGATTGTTAGCCAAGCAGGTTACCTCACTTTCCTCTCTTTCCTTGCTTTAGGAATTTCCTGTCACTTCTCTGTTGAATTCCAGTGTTCTCTCTTAGATGATTTATTCAAAGGGTGATCATCTAGCTATTTTGGTTGTTCTTTGTACAGGAGACCATTACCAACTGCCTCTAGTCAGCTATCTTGAAGCCCTTTCTACTAATTGAGACATCATTTTTTAAAACTTAATAAATGAACAAAGTTCTAAAAGTGTTGATATTCAGTGTTGGAGATTGTATGGTGAGTGAGCACTTGTACATGCTATAGAATTGCAAATTTTTGCATAACCTTCCCGGAGATCAGTTATTAATATATATTGAGAACTTCAAAGACTCTACAATTTAATGCACAGTTTATTTGCTTTTTGAATATATTTTAAATACATTTCAGCTTAGTGAAAAATTAGAAGCAATCTAAATATCTGTTCTTATTTGGAATAATTCTTCTTGCATCTAAACCCACTGTAACTAGCTGAAGGAATGGGGGAAGATGATATGTATAGATATTTGTATATTTATGTAACACAAGAACAGGAAGTACAATTGGCCTTTATAGAACTAAACAGAAAACTAAAAGCCATCTGTATTTAGGTGACTGTGTTCTCCGTATCTGCCTGTGATATTAAAAGATCTCTTCTCTTTGTTTGGGTATCGTGGGCTATAGAGAGAAAAGTTTTGTGTTTTGTCAGTTAGGGATTTCTGAAAAAAGTATACTGAAACTTAGGTCATGACTAAAAGAGCAAGCTCTGTGGGATATTTAAACTGTGAGAACTCCAGAGAGATTTGCCTAACTCCAAGGGTTATGTGTTTAGATTTTGTAAGGAGGGGTGAAATCTGGATCCTTGGTGATATCCCTAGGTTGTAAAGCTGAAGACAATGGCTTTCTCTTTCCTTTTGATAGATTTATTTCATTTTTTTTTTTTTTTTTGAGGCGGAGTCTTGCTCTGTCGCCCGGACTGGAGTGCAGTGGCCGGATCTCAGCTCACTGCAAGCTCCGCCTCCCGGGTTTAGGCCATTCTCCTGCCTCAGCCTCCCGAGTAGCTGGGACTACAGGCGCCCGCCACCTCGCCCAGCTAGTTTTTGTATTTTTAGTAGAGACGGGGTTTCACCGTGTTAGTCAGGATGGTCTCGATCTCCTGACCTCGTGATCCGCCCGTCTCGGCCTCCCAAAGTGCTGGGATTACAGGCTTGAGCCACCGTGCCCGGCCGATTTATTTCATTTTAAAGATTATAGTAGGAACCTAGAATTCTTCCCTTGGAGCAATGGTTTTTCCCCTCTCTCTGGAGGGAAGGGGCAATGTGAAGAGAATTTCAGCACTCAGATTAAATTTTTGGTTTTCAGACTTCATATATCTGTGTAGTATAATATCTAGCTTTTATCACATTGCCCAAGGAGTAAGAAATTGAGGCACAGCGTACCACACAGTTATTTGCTATAAAGTAAACAATTAACTTCTGTATTCCTGAAAGCTGTATGTCCATGCAAGATAATACTTAAAACATGATCATAAAAACTTAACAGCTTTTTTGATCTACTTTTCAGCTTCTCTCTGCAGCTATGCTAATTAGCACATTTAGTTCCAAAATGGCTGCTTCCTACATTCTTCACAGACTCACCACCCAAGGCTGAGTAACTTAGTTTTTCAATCATAAATTTCCAGGACAGAGAACCAACTCAGAATCTGCCTTACTACTCAAGGAAAAAGGGTACAGACTTTTGAATGGAAAAGAAAAGGAAGTGATTGACTCCTTTAGGACAACCTCCAGTAGTGGTAAAAAAGTGATTAATGTATACCTCGTGCCATTATATGCAGTTACTAAAACTGTATTTTTAAAGAATATTTAGTGTTTCTGAAATATGTTTATAATATGTATTTATGCCCTTGAGGGATATTAGTCTCTCTCTCTCTCTCTCTCTATATATATATCTATATATAGATATATATAGATATATTTTTTTTTTTTTTTCTTATAATGTGTCTGGTAATACTGGTCTCAGAAAATGCGTAGGGAAATGTTCCTACCACTTTTATTTTTCTGGAAAAGAATGTGTAGAATTAGAATTGTTTCTTCATTAAATATTTGGTAGAATTTACCAGTGAAACCATCTGGGCCTGGAGTTTTACTTGATTCAAGGTTTTTAATTATATAGCTGAACTTTAATTAGTTATAGGACTACTCATGTTATCTATTTCATCTTGGTAAGTTTTGATAGTTTGTGTCTTTCAAGGAATTGTTACTTTATGGAAGTTTTTAAAGGGAAAGAACTTTAGGATACAATTAGCTGTCAATCTCACAAATCCTTAATTTTAACTCAATAAAATATTTTGTGGAATTTTGTTTTGTAAAATTCTTTGGGATAGATCTGTAGGACTCAGTATTGAAGTGGCTGAATTTTCTTATCTCTCAACTGGCATTGGGATTTTTCAGCTGAGGAATCATTTTAGCAGTCACCTCTTTCTTACTGCTTATAAAGGTATTGCCTAGGTTTTTTTTCAGTTTTATTCCACCAGATGGGCTCTAATATCTTTCTCACAAGAAAGAAAGAAAAGTGAATGGGTTAAATGCAGCTCTGTGAGAGTGAAAAATCAACAAATAACATCAATAATAACAAAATCATGTCTAATATTTATCCTGATTATGATACGATTTGTGGAAAGAAAAGCTCTCCTAATCTTGCATTTCAATTTAGAAGCTTGTTAAATTAATTGTATGCCATGACTAATTAGTTAACAGATACTGAAGACCAACTTTGTCTTAATGTTTAGCTACTGATATTTATAACCTGGTTAAACTTTAGCTGGACAAGGATTATATCCCATGTACCAAAACAGAAATTTTGTTTAGAATATTTGAACTTCAACATAATCAAGGTTTAAAATTATTTCATCATACTTGGTATGAGTTTAACTTTAATCTTAGTCCATTGAACAACTAGAATTCTTAAAAACTTGGTGGATTCTTAGCCAAATTTCTGTTGATTATTTTTTATCTCTTAAGCTAGATTCATTGAAGTATAATTTACACATAGTAAACTCCACCTTTTTTAGTTAGTATATAATTCTGGACATCTTGGCCAACATAATCAGCTTCTCAGATTGACTTATTTCTATCCGCTGATCCTCTTATTGTCCCTCCTGCTGCTGTTCTTCCATTACTCTTCTCAACCCCACCCAACCCTCCTGTGAATATCTGAAATACATGGATAGGTGATCTTGTAAGTTTCATAGTATTATACCTAACATGAAAAGAAACTGCTCTCTGGCAGATATAGAAAGATACCAACTCCTTTCTTAAAACTTGATTACTAGGCTTGAATTTGTGGGAGAGTCTTTTGGATTTGCTGGAAACTACAGCATTTCTTTTTAATGTTTATGCTGTGATCTCTGGAGCTGTTGTATTTTATGTAATTTGTAACCTGTGTGCTGCAATGCAGATGTGGAAGCCATAGAGCAATGTGATCCTTATATACTGTGAATCCTACAGCTCATCTGTTGTAGGGGGAAGGAGGATCTTTTGTTTTCTTATGATAATGTTATTTTCCTACTTTCCTCTATGACCTTTTTCTTCTCTTTACAGAGAAATTCAGAATTTCTCCCCAGCAATCCTCTAAGCCCTCTCTTAACCCTCTGACCTACTCTGTGCCTCAGTAAATTTCTGTTTTACAGCCATGTTACATATATGACCCCAAAGAGAGGAGAGGAGTGAAATAAAAAATAGTATGTTGGCATTTGCATTTAAAGGGAAAATATAAATGTGCCATATAATGAATAATTTGTGCATTTATCTTAACATAAACTTGTGGAATTGCTGGATCTAACAGTATTACGGTCTCGAAGACATAGCCCCCAAATAGTTCTCCTGAAAGTCTTCACTGTTAAATTCCCATCAGTGTATGAGAAAAAAAATTTCACAACTTTCTTGCATTTCTTTGCTTTTATGTTTGTAAGTTCCATGTTTAATACAGTTCTGATTTTTAGTAAGTACAGGATAAACATTTGCTAAGCTGACTTGAACTAAAGCTGACTTGAACTAAAGATATCTTTGCCAAAGATATGCTATTTAAGGTAGGTATGCTTAATTAAAAGAATAGATAACTTCAAAATGAAATGGATATTATTTTCCTGCTAGTCGCTATACTATACTATGAAGAAAAATTGCTTTAGATGAAAATTTAGAATCTCAAATTGTGCTGACATAGAAAATACAATTTAGAATAAAACGCTATCTATAAAATATTGAAGTGATGATTCCCACATAAGAGTAAGAGTTTGGCACCATTTTGCTAAAATAATTGCTCAGCCTCCGCCGGTATACTTTTCTATTTATGATGACAGGTGTCAATTCCCATTCATTTCTCATACATGTACTTTGGGGATTTTTCTAAAAGTTGATACCATTTTATCATTCAGTGCACTTGTATTTCTTGTAAACACAGTCAACAAAAAAGCTCTACACTTAAAAAAAAAACTGACAAAAAGCATAAGATTATTGAACATCATGAGAGTTTGCAGATTTTATGAGCAGTAGTTAAGGACAAGTCCATCTGGTTACATGTTGATGAGTTACTCATGGTCTGTGTGGGAGCCCCAGCCTGCTCAGTCTTACCTGCTGATAATACCAATTGAATGGCTAGATCCTTATATAAAATGGTTTCTGTTAAGAAAGACTAGGAAGGAAGTTCAAATCCAGAGATATGGCTAAATTATCTCTGATAAAATGGGACAACTTTGCTTAGTGAGAAAAATCATAGATTTTAAAATCCAACTGTGATTCTGACTTTAGTTGTAGGATTATTTGCACCACATGAAATGAAGAGCTGATTTACATGCCATGAAAATTGGAACTCCAAATGCTTTTGTTTAAATTACTGAGGTGGGAGGAGAGAAAGAAATAAATTACTGAGGTAAATCCACGTGAACATATGTGTATAGTGCCAGTTTAGTATATATTTGTCTCAGGGTTTAAATCGTGTATGTATATACAGAAATCAGAGTATTATAAAATATAATGGCTTTACATTAAGAATGCTTTACTATGGAAATAAATGAAAAGGTGCTTTTGGGAAAAAGTCCAATGTTTTATTAAAAAAAAAATCTACATGAAGTAACTAAGGAGAAACAGATTTTAAGCTTCTAAAGTCTCTTTGCTTCAGTAGCTTTAGCCACAAAGGAAAATAATACCTGAGGTAAGAAAAGCAATAAGACTCAATTTTTAATGCTCAAACAATCTTAGGTACAGTTCACTTTTTGATCGGGTTGTTTGTTTTTTTCTTGTAAATTTGTTTGAGATCTTTGTAGATTCTGGATATTAGCCCTCTGTCAGATGAGTAAATTGCAAAATTTTTCTCCCATTCTGTAGGTTGCCTGTTCACTCTGATGGTAGTTTCTTTTGCTGTGCAGAAGCTCTTTAGTTTAATTAGATCCCATTTGTCAATTCTGGCTTTTGTTGCCATTGCTTTTGGTGTTTTAGACATGAAGTCCTTCCCCATGCCTATGTCCTAAATGGTACTGCCTAGGTTTTCTTCTAGGGTTTTTTATGGTTTTAGGTCTAACATTTAAGTCTCTAATCCATCTTTAATTAATTTTTGTATAAGGTGTAAGGAAGGGATCCAGTTTCAGCTTTCTATATATGGCTAGCCAGTTTTCCCAGCACCATTTATTAAATAGGGAATCCTTTCCCCATTTGTTGTTTTTGTCAGATTTGTCAAAGATCAGATGGCTGTAGATGTGTGATATTATTTCTGAAGGCTCTGATCTATTCCATTGGTCTATATATCTGTTTTGGTACAAGTACCATGCTGTTTTGGTTACTATAGCCTTGTAGTATAGTTTGAAGTCAGGTATCGTGATGCCTCCAGCTTTGTTCTTTTGACTTAGGATTGTCTTGGCAATGCTGGGCCTTTTGTGGTTCCATATGAACTTTAAAGTAGTTTTTTCCAATTCTGTGAAGGAAGTCATTGGTAGCTTAATGGGGATGCTATTGAATCTATAAATTACCTTGGGCAGTATGGCCATTTTCACGATATTGATTCTTCCTATCCATGAGCATGGAATATTCTTCCATTTGTTTGTGTCCTCTTTTACTTCATTGAACTGTGGTTTGTAGTTCTCCTTGAAGAGGCCCTTCACAGCCCTTGTAAGTTGGATTCCTAGATATTTTATTCTCTTTGAAGATATTGTGAATGGGAGTTCACTCATGAGTTGGTTGTTTGTCTGTTATTGGTGTATAGGAATGCTTGTGATTTTTGCACATTGGTTTTGTATCCTGAGACTTTGCTGAAGTTGCTTATCAGCTTAAGGAGATTTGGGGCTGAGGCAATGGGGTTTTCTAAATATACAATCATGTCATCTGCAAACAGGGACAATTTGACTTCCTCTTTTCCTAATTGAATACCCTTTATTTCTTTCTCCTGCCTGATAGCCCAGGCCAGCACTTCCAACACTCTGTTGAATAGGAGTGGTGAGAGAGGGCATCTCTGTCTTGTACCAGTTTTCAAAGGAAATGCTTCCAGTTTTTGCCCATTCAGTATGATACTGGCTGTGAGTTTGTCATAAATAGCTCTTATTATTTTGAGATACGTTCCATCAATACTGAATTTATTGAGAGTTTTTAGCATGAAGGCTGTTGAATTTTGTCAAAGGCCTTTTCTGCATCTATTGAGATAATCATGTGTTTTTTGTCTTTGGTTCTGTTTATATGCTGGATTACATTTGTTAATTTGCATGTGCTGAACCAGCCTTGCACCCCAGGGATGAAGCCCACTTGATCATTGTGGATATGATTTTTGATGTGCTACTGGATTTGGTTTGCCAGTTTTTTACTGAGGATTTTTGCATCAATGTTCATCAGGGATATTGGTCTAAAATTCTCTTTTGTTGTTGTGTCTCTGCCAGGCTTTGGTATCAGGATGATGTTGGCCTCATAAAATGAGTTAGGGAGGATTCCCTCTTTTTCTATTGTTTGGAATAGTTTCAGAAGGAATAGCTCCTCCTTGTACCTCTGGTAGAATTCGGCTGTGAATCTGTCTGGTCCTGGACTTTTTTTGGTTGGTAGGCTATTAAGTATTGCCTCAATTTCAGAGCCTGTTGTTGGTCTATTCAGGGATTCACCATCTTCCTGGTTTAGTCTTGGGAGAGTGTATGTATCCAGGAATTTATCCATTTCTCCTAGGTTTTCTAGTTTATTTGTGTACAGGTGTTTATAGTATTCTTTGATGGTAGTTTGTATTTCTGTGGGGTAGGTGGTGATATCCCCTTTATCATTTTTTATTGCATCTATTTGATTATTCTCTCTTTTCTTCTTTATTAGTCTTGCTAGCAGTCTATCACTTTTGTTGATCTTTTCAAAAAACCAGCTCCTGGATTCATTGATTTTTTTGGAGGGTTTTTTGTGTCTCTATCTCCTTCAGTTCTGCTCTGATCTTAGTTATTTCTTGCTGTCTGCTAGCTTTTGAATTTGTTTGCCCTTGCTTCTCTAGTTCTTTTAATTGTGATGTTAGGGTGTTGATTTTAGATCTTTCATGCTTTCTCTTGTGGGCATTTAGTACTATAAATTTCCCTCTACACACTGCTTT
Source organism: Piliocolobus tephrosceles (assembly GCF_002776525.5). Classification (NCBI taxonomy): domain Eukaryota; kingdom Metazoa; phylum Chordata; class Mammalia; order Primates; family Cercopithecidae; genus Piliocolobus; species Piliocolobus tephrosceles. The sequence continues at coordinate 111,358,033 of NC_045438.1, forward strand.
AAATGTGTTCCAGAGATTCTGGTACATTGTGCCTTTGTTCTCATTGGTATCAAAGAACATCTTTATTTCTGTCTTCATTTCGTTATGTACACAGTAGTCATTCAGGTGCAGATTGTTCGGTTTCCATGTAGTTGAGCGGTTTTGATTGAGTTTCTTAGTCCTGAGTTCTAGTTTGATTGCACTGTGGTCTGAGAGACAGTTTGTTATAATTTCTGTTCTTTTACATTTGCTGAGGAGTGCTTTACTTCCACCCATGTGGTCAATTTTAGAATAAGTGTGATGTGGTGCTGAGAAGAATGTATATTCTGTTGTTTTGGGGTGGAGAGTTCTCTAGATGTCTATTAGGTCTGCTTGGTCCAGAGCTGAGTTCAAGTGCTGGATATCCTTGTTAACTTTCTGTCTCGTTGATCTGTCTAATGTTGACAGAGGGGTGTTAAAGTCTACCATGATTATTGTGTGGGAGTCTAAGTCCCTTTGTAAGTCTCTAAGGACTTGCTTTATGAATCTGGGTGCTCCTGTATTGGGTGCATGTATATTTAAGATAGTTAGCTCTTCTTGTTGAATTGATCCCTTTACCATTATGTAATGACCTTCTTTGTTTCTTTTGATCTTTGCTGGTTTTTATTCTGTTACATCAGAGACTAGGATTGCAACTCCTGCATTTTTTTTTGTTTTCTATTTGCTTGGTAGATCTTCCTCCATCCCTTTATTTTGAGCCCATGTGTGTCTCTGAACGTGAGATGGGTCTCCTGAATACAGAACACTGATGGGTCTTGATTCTTTATCCAATTTGCCAGTCTGTGTCTTTTAATTGGACCATTTAGCCCATTTTCATTTAAGGTTAATATTGTTATGTGTGAATTTGATCCTGTCATTATGATGTTAGCTGGTTATTTTGCTCGTTAGTTGATGCAGTTTCTTCCTAGCATCGATGGTCTTTACATTTTGGCATGTTTTTGCAGTGGCTGGTACCTGTTGTTCCTTTCCATGTTTAGTGTTTCCTTCAGGAGCTCTTGTTGGGCAGGCCTGGTGGTGACAAAATCTCTAAGCACTCCAGACTGGGTGACAGAGCAAGACAATGTCTGAAAACAAACAAACAAACAAACAAAAAAAACAGATAGCCAAAGTAATCCAGAGCAAAACAGCATGGTACTGGTACGAAAACAGACACATAGAACAATGGGACACAGTAGAGAACCAAGAAATAAAGCCATACACTACAGATCTTTGACAAAGTTGGGAATAACAAGCAATGGAGAAAGGACTCTCTAATAAATGGTTTCTGGGACAAATGACTAGCTATATGCAGAGAAGATTGAAATTGGACACCTTCCTTTCACCATACACAAAAATCAACTCAAAGTGGACTAAAGACTTAGATGTAACACCTAAAACTATAAAAACACTAGAAGAAAACTTAGTAAATACCATTCTGGACATAGGCCTTGGGAAAGATTTCATGATGAAGTCTCCAAAAGCAATTGCAACAAAAACAAGTATAGAGTAAAAAGACAGCCTACAAAATGGGAGAAGATATTCACAAACTATGCATTGAACAAAGGTCTCAGTTGCAGAGTTTATAAGGAACTTGAATAAATCAAGTGATAAAAAAGCCTATTGAAAGATGGGTAAAGAACATGAACAGATACTTGTCAAAAGAAGACATGCAAGTGGCCAAAAAACATGAAAAAATGTTCAACATCACTAATCAAAAAATGCAAATCAAAACCACAATGAGATACCATCTCACACCAGTCAGAATGGCTATTATTAAAAAGTCAGAAAATAATAGATGTTGGTAAGGTCACAGAGAAAAGGGAACACTTATACACTCTTGGAGGAAACATAAATTAGTTCAGCCACTGTAGAAAGCAGTTTAGATATTTCTTAAGGCACTTAAAACTATCATTTGACCTAGCCATCTCATTACTGGGTATATACCCAAAGGAATATTAAATCATTCTGCCTAAAAGACACATGCACTCTTGTGTTCATCGCATCACTATTCACAATAGCAAAGACATAGAATCAACCTAGATGCCCATCAGCAGTGGACTGGATAAAGAAAATGTGGTACATATACACAATAGAATACTAAGCCATAAAAAAGAAAAATAATGTACTTTGCAGTAATGTGGACACAGCTGGAGGCGATTATCCTAAGCACATTAATTCAGGAAAGAACACCAAATGCCACGTGGTCTCATTTATAAGTGGGAACTAAACATTGAGTATACAATAGATACAGGGACCTCCTTGAGAGAGGAGGGAGGGAGGAGGGTGAGGATCAAAAAATTACCTATTTGGTACTATGCTCACTACCTGGGTGATGAAATCATTTGTACACCAAACCCAGAGACACAAAACTTACCCATGTAACAAACCTGCACATGTACCTTCTGATTCTGAAAGTTGAAGAAGAAAAAATAAATTTTAAAAGTAAAATAAAAAGTAATAGATAAATATTTTAAAAATAATAGGCCAGGTGCGATGGCTCATGCCTGTAGTCCCAGCACTTTGAGATGTCAAGGCGGGTGGATCACAGGGTCGGGAGTTGAAGACCAGTCTGGCCAATATGGCAAAATCCTGTCTCTACTGAAAATAAAAAATTAGCCGGGCATGCTGCCGGGCACCTGTAGTCCCATCTACTTGGGAGGCTGAGGCAGGAGAATCGCTTGAACCCGGGAAGCAGAGGTTGCAGTGAGCCAAGATCGCACCACTGCACTCCAGCCTGGGTGACAGAGAGAGACTCCATCTCAAAAAGTAAAATAATTAATAATAATAATAAAAACACAAGAAGCATTGCCAGAAATAAAGGAAATTTCATAGTAATTAAAAGATTCATCCACAAGAGAATTATAATCCTAAATTTGTATATATTAATTTGTATGGATTGGGACATAGCCTCAAAATATGTAAATCATAAATGTACAGACCCTGAAGGAGAAAGGCAAGTCCACATACATAACAATTTTAAAACACTATTTTAAATAACTGGTAGAATTAGATACAAATAGTTTAAAGAAAATATTAGTCAACTGAATCAGTGGTATAAAAATACGATAATACATTATGAACCTAATGCAAGATTAACTTATACACACACACACACAAATCAATCAGTTTTGGATACAAAATCATGGTACCAAAAAAACAATTGTTTCTGTATGCGAGCCATGATCAGAAAATTAAGTTTTAAAATTAGGGTATTTATAGTAAAACAAAACAGTAAATTTTTAGAAAGAAATCTAAAGATATGCAAGACTTCTACACTGAAAACTATAAAACATTAAGACAAAGGCAACTTAAATGGAGATTTCCATACTGTAAAAATGCCAATTCTTCCAAAATTAATCTACCAATTCAATATAAATCCAATTTCTCAGGAGATTGTATACATTGACAAATTCTTTTATATTGATATAGAAATTCAAAGAGACTTGAATGGCCAAGATAATATTGAAAAAGTTGGAAAATTATTGGATATCAAAACATTATAAAATTATGAAAATTAAGAGTTTGATGTTGACAAATAGACTAATGGAACAGAATAGAGTACAGGCATACCTGCACACAGACAAGAACTTGATTTACAAGAAAAGTGACACTGCAGACTTGAAGAAAATGAGTTGGGCCAAATGTATATCCATATAGGAAAAAAAACACCTTCACCTTTTACCTCACAACACACTCAAAAATCAATCCAGGTATGTTGTTGATTTAAGTGTGGAAGTTAAAAAAAGAGTTCTAGAAGACAACATTGGAGAGTATGCAAAGATAAGTTCAACAAGACCCAAAAAGCATTAGCCATAAAATATAATAAATTGTAGTACATTAAAATTAAAAACTGCTATTCATCAAAAGATACCATTAAGAGGGGAAAAAAGGAAATACATGGAGAGGGAGGTGACATTTGTAATCAATAAAACGAAGAAAGTATTCAGAATATATAAACTATAAATCCATTAAAAACTAGAGACCCCAATTTTTCAAATGGGCAAAATATTTGACTTTTCACAAATGAAGATATCCAAACGGTGCTATGCAATGAAAAGGTACTAAATCTTATCAGAGATAAGAAGCAAATAGTAACCACAATGCCAAACTATTACTCAACCACTAGAATTACTAAACAAAAACAAAAACAAACCAGAAAGACCCCAGCACAGTAAGTGACATTACAAAGAATTGGCAAGATTGTGAAGCAACAGGAACAGTGTGTTAATGCAAATTGACACAACCATTTGCAAACTTGTTTGGCAATGTGCTGATTGTGTGTAGTGTTATGTACAGCTGCATGACAAATTGTCTGAAAATTTAGGAGCTGGAAGCAACAAACATCTATCATCGTAGTTTCTGTGGATCAGGCATATATGAACTATCTAGCCAGGTAGTTCTGGTTTTTGGTATCTCAAAAGGCAACAGTTAAGGTATTGACGGGGCCTACAGTCATCTCAAGGCTCAATTTGTGGAGCACCCCCTTTATTCACATAGCTACTGGTGGCCTGGCAAGATGCACTTACAAGAGTGTCTCCGTAGGGCTTCCTCTGTAAATGGCAGCTTGCTTCCCCAGAATAAACAATCCAAGAGGTAGTGAGAGAGACCATCCAAGACAGAATAATCTTTTTATAACTTCATCTTGAAAATGACATCCCATCACCTCTGCCATATTCTATTTGTTAAATATAAAAATATAAATTTTTTTATATTTTGTTAAATATAAAAAGTGATTTGATAATCACTTTTAACAAATAGAATATGTATTATTCCGTTGAGACCAGTCTGGCCTCAACAGAGAGGATTACATAAGCGTATGAATACCATGAGGCAGTGACCATTGAGGGTCATCTTGGAAACTGACTACCAGAAATGGCATCTGCTAAAGCTGAACGAATAGCACAAAAGCAACTTCACTTCTAAGTATATGCCCAACAGAATGTACATATATGTACACCAAAAAATATAGACCAAATGTTCACAGTAGCCTTATGTGTAATGGACAAATGCCTATTAACAACTCAAATGTCTATCAGAATGAATAAATAAATCATGATATATTCTTGCAATTACAGACTACACATTTTTCAAAATGAAGGAACTACTGTTACATGCAACAACAAAGATGAATCTCACAAATAGAATGTTGAGTGAATTTCAAGTCCTAGCACATAAGAGTGCATATTGCCTATAAAAGGGAAAACTAACCCGTGGTGCTAAAAGTTAGAATAGGTGATTACCTCTGAAGAGAAAGGGGCAGTGACTGGAAGCTGGTATGAGGGGGGCCTTCAGGAGTGCTGGTGAGATTCAATTTCTTAATCTGCATTGTGTTATAGGGTGAGATCAATTTGTAAAAGTTTGTACATTAACGTGTCATGTACTTTTCTGTATATATTTTATCTTCAATTAAAAGGTATATTAATACGTGAAAAAAGGAAGCACATCAAAGCATGACACTTACACAGTAGGACAGATGTAAATTGGGATAAAATTATCAGAAAAACAATTTAAATGGTATAAAAGCTATAACTGGTAAAATACAATACATTATTAGTAAAACAAACAAAGGAATCAACAAAAAGACCATTAGGACATAGAGATTTTCTTAACAAAGTTCTGAGAGTTAGAAGTGCCACCTCACTATTGACCCCCTGTAACGATATTGTTAAAGGATGTAGAACCAGAGCGATAGAGTACAACTTTTATTCTTCTACATTCCCATTACCATCCTGTCCTCCCCTTATGCCTGGGTATCTATTTTCCCCAAGGTGTCTGAAACCACAGTGGGGAGAAATTTACAAAGCAAATAACCACAGAGCTTCAACGCAGCAAAAGCAGCTGTTTGGTCATAGCAAAATTTGCAAGCCATCATTATCTCCGTATGTTCATGAACCTGAATTATGCTTGATTTGAGTTTCGGATTGAAAAATGCCTTCAGATTGTTTAATCAGAATTCCAGGAACATGGAAAATTTAAAAATCATTAGATCATAATGGGACATTTCTTATCTATGAAAATTTTTACCAAATATAAAAGAAAGGAAATGACAGACAATATGACTGAATAAAGAGGTAAATTGTAAAAATAAGTCTGAGTGGCTAGCACTTCAAAAAAATTATCTTCTTTTGTAGTTTAAAATTAAAAAATGACATTTGTACATACTTAATTGAAGTAATATATAACATTACAAAGAATTTCAAGACTTTCTTTCCTAATATGGGTGTAAGATGGATCACAAGAGAAGCTGGAATATGAAAATAACCTTTAGTTCAGTAAGAATTTTCTGTCACTTTTGCATTTAAAGCAAAAGAAGGAAGGGACAAGTAAAATGAATACCTATATAATTTAATATCAAGGTTCAAATAAGAAAGGTGCTGATTGATTTTTGATGCTTACAATTTTAAAATTTTAACTTTTCATTTTACTGTTGAAAACCAACAGCTTCAGAGCAACTTTTGAAATTACTATATTACCATTTGAGATTGCAGGAGGAATTTTTTTTTTCAGTCTTCAAAAACAGTTCCTCAGTTCAGAGAAGGAAATTGAGGATTTCCCTTATGTGTTTTCTTCTGGGGTGTGCCCTGCATTACATTTATCCTTTCTAAAAAGCTTTGAATGTGAACAACCATAGGGTGAGGACTTGGCCTGGGAGCTCATTTTTTTCTTTTCTTCTTCTTTTTTTTTAAATTTTACTTTAAGTTCTAGGGTATATATACACAACATGCAGGTTTGATACATAGGTATACGTGTGTCACGTTGGTTTGCTGCACCCATCAACTCGTCATTTACATTAGGTATTTCTCCTAATGTTATCCCTTCCCAGGCACCCACCCCTCAACAGGCCCCAGTGTGTGATGTTCCCTGCCCTGTGTCCAAGTGATTTCATTGTTCAGTTCCCAACTATGAGTGAGAACATGTGATGTTTGGTTTTCTGTCCTTGTGATAGCTTGCTGAGAATGATGGTTTCCAGTTTCATCCACGTCCGTGCAAAGGACATGAATTCATTCTTTCTTTTTTTTTTTGAGACGGAGTCTCGCTCTGTCCCCCAGGCTGAAGTGCAATGGCGCGATCTTGGGTCACTGCAAGCTCCGCCTCCCGGGTTGAGGCCATTCTCCTGCCTCAGCCTCCTGAGTAGCCCGCCTCGTCCTCCTAAAGTGCTGGGATTACTTTAGGAGGCCGTGAGCCACCACGCCCAGCGGAACTCATCCTTTCTTATGGCTGTATAGTATTCCATCATGTATTATGTGTGCCACATTTCTTAATCCAGTCTTTCATTGATGGACATTTGGGTTGGTTCCACATTTGGGTTGGTTCCAAGTCTTTGCTATTGTGAATAGTGCTGCAATAAACATACGTGTGCATGTGTCTTTATAGTAGCATGATTTATAATCCTTTGGGTATATACCCAATAATGGGATTGCTGGATGAAATGGTATTTCTGGTTCTAGATCCTTGAGGAATTGCCACATTATCTTCCACAATGGTTGAACTAATTTACACTCCCACCAACAGTATAAAAGCATTCCTATTTCTCTACATCCTCTCCAGCATCTGTTGTTTCCTTACTTTTTAATGATCGCCATTCTAACTGGCATGAGAAGATATCTTATTGTGGTTTTGATGTGCATATTTCTGATGACCAGTGATGATGAGCGTTTTTTCATGTGTCTGTTGGCTGCATAAATCTCTTCAGAAATGTCTGTTCATATCCTTTGCCCACTTTTTGATGTGGTTGTTTGTTTTTTTTCTTGTACATTTGTTTCAGTTCTTTGTAGATTCCGAATATTAGCCCTTTGTCAGATGGGTAGATTACAAAATTTTTCTCCCATTCTGTAAGTTGCCTGTTCACTCTGATGGTAGTTTCTTTTGCTGTGCAGAAGCTCTTTAGTTTAATTAGATCCCATTTGCCAATTTTGGCTTTTGTTGCTATTGCTTTTGGTGTTTTAGTCATGAAGTCCTTGCCCATGCCTATGTCCTGAATGGTATTGCCTAGGTTTTCTTCTAGGGATTTTATGGTTTTAAGTGTATTATTTAAGTCTATAATCCATCTTGAATTCATTTTTGTATAAGGTGTAAGGAAGGGATCCTGTTCCAGCTTTCTTCATGTGGCTAGTCAGTTTTCCCAGTACCATTTATTAAATACGGAATCTTTTCCCCATTTGTTGTTTTTGTCAGGTTTGTCAAAGATCAGATTGTTGTAGATGTGTGGTATCATTTCTGAGGGCTCTGTTCTGTTCCATTGGTCTATATCTCTGCTTTGGTACCAGTACCATGCTGTTTTGCTTACTGTAGCCTTGTAGTATAGTTTGAAGTCAGGTAGTGTTACGCCTCCAGCATTGTTCTTTTTGCTTGGGATTGTCTTGGCAATGTGGGCTCTTTTTTGGTTCCATATGAAATTTAAAGTAGTTTTTTTCCAATTCTGTGAAGAAAGTCATTGGTAGCTTATTGGGGATGGCACTGAATCTATAAATTACCTTGGGCAGTATGGCCATTTTCACGATATTGATTCTTCCTATCCATGAGCATGGAATGTTCTTCCATTTGTTTGTGTCCTCTTTTATTTCCTTAAGTAGTGGTTTGTAGTTCTCCTTGAAGAGGCCCTTCACAGCCCTTGTAAGTTGGATTCCTAGATATTTTATTCTCTTTGTAGCAATTGTGAATGGGAATTCACTCATGATTTGGTTCTCTGTTTGTCTGTTATTAGTGTATAGGAATGCTTGTGATTTTTGCACATTGATTTTGTATCTGAGACTTTGCTGAAGTTGCTTATCAGCTTAAGGAGATTTGGGGCTGAGACAATGGGGTTTTCTAAATATACAATCATGTCATCTGCAAACAGGGACAATTTGACTTCCTCTTTTCCTAATTGAATACACTTTATTTCTTTCTCCTGCCTGATTGCCCTGGCCAGAACTTCTAACGCTATGTTGAATAAGTGTGGTGAGAGAGAGCATCCTTGTCTTGTGCTGGTTTTCAAAGGGAATGCTTCCAGTTTTTGCCCATTCAGTATGATATTGGCTGTGGGATTGTCATAAATAGCTCTTATTATTTTAAGATATATTCCATCGATACCTAGTTTATTGAGAGTTTTTAGCATGAAGGGGTGTTGAATTTTGCTGAAGGCCTTTTCTGCATCTATTGAGATAATCATGTGATTTTTGCCTTTGATTCTGTTTATGTGATGGATTACATTTATTGATTTGCATATGTTGAACCAGCCTTGCATCCCCGGGATGAAGCTGACTTGATTGTTGTTGATAAGCTTTTTGATGTGCTGCTGGATTCGATTTGCCAGCATTTTATTTTATTTTTATTTATTTATTTATTTATTTAGACACAGAGCCTAGCTCTGTTGCCCAGGCTGGAGTGCAGTGGTGTTATCTCGACTCACTGCAAGCTCTGCCTCCTGGGTTCATGCCATTCTCCTGCCTCAGCCTCCCGAGTAGCTGGGACTACAGGCACCCGCCACCATGCCCGGCTAATTTTTTTGTATTTTTAGTAGAGACAGAATTTCACCGTGTAAGCCAGGAGGGTCTCGATCTCCTGACATGGTGATTCACCCACCTTGGCCTCCCAAAGTGCTGGGATTACAGGCGTGAGCCACCAGGCCCGGCGTGCCAGTATTTCATTGATGATTTTCACATAGATGTTCATCAGGGATATTGGTCTAAAATTGTCTTTTTTGTTGTGTATCTGCCAGGCTTTGGTATCAGGATGATGCTGGCCTCATAAAATGAGTTAGGGAGGATTCCCTCTTTTTCTATTGATTGGAATAGTTTCAGAAGGAATGGTACTAGCTCCTCCTTGTATCTCTGGTAGAATTTGGCAGTGAATCCATCTGGTCCTGGACTTTTTTTTTTGGTTGGTAGGCTAATAATTATTGCCTCAATTTCAGAGCCTGTTATTTGTCTATTCAGAGATTCAATTTCTTCCTGGTTTAATCTTGGGAGGGTGTGGGTTTCCAGGAATGTATCCATTTCTTCTAGATTTTCTAGTTTATTTGCGTAGAGGTGTTTATAGTGTTATCTGATGGTAGGTTGTATTTCTGTGGGATCAGTGGTAGTCTTCCCTTTATCATTTTTTCTTGTGTCTCTTTGATTTTTCTCTCTTTTCTTCTTTGTTAGTCTTGCCAGTGGTCTATCAATTTTGTTGATCTTTTCAAAAAATCAGCTCCTGGATGCATTGATTTTTTTTTTGAAGGGTTTTTGTGTCTCTATCTCTTTCATTTCTGCTCGATCATAGTTATTTCTTGCCTTCTACTAGCTTTTGAATGTGTTTGCTCTTGCTTCTCTAGTTCTTTTAATTGTGACGTTAGGGTGTCGATTTTAGATCTTTCCTGCTTTCTCTTTTGGGCATTTAGTGCTATAAATTTCCCTCTACACACTGCTTTAAATGTGTCCCAGAGATTCTGGTACATTGTGTCTTTGTTCTCATTGGTTTCAAAGAACATCTTAATTTCTGCCTTCATTTTGTTATTTACCCGGTTGTTATTCAGGAGCAGGTTGTTCAATTTCCATGTCGTTTGTATGGTTTTGAGTGAGTTTCTTAATCCTGAGTTCTAAATTGATTGCACTGTGGTCTAAGAGACAGTTTGTTGTGATTTCTGTTCTTTTACATTTGCTGAGGAGTGCTTTACTTCCAATTATGTGGTCTATTTTAGAATAAGTGTGATGTAGTGCTGAGAAGAATTTATATTCTGTTGATTTGGGGTGGAGAGTTCTGTAGATTTCTATTAGGTCTGCTTGGTGCAGAACTGAGTTCAAGTCCTGGATATCCTTGTTAACCTTCTGTCTCTTTGATCTGTCTAATATTGACAGTGGGGTGTTAAAATCTCCCATGATTATTGTGTGGGAGTCTAAGTCTTTTTGTCGGTCTCTAAGGACTTGCTTTATGAATCTGGATGCTCCTGCATTGGGTGCATATATATTTAGGATAGTTGGCTCTTCTTGTTGAATTGATACCTTTACCATTATGTAATGGTCTTATTTGTCTCGTTTGATCTTTGTTGGTTTAAAGTCTGTTTTATCAGAGACTAGGATTACAACCCCTGCTTTTTTTTTTTTTCTTTCCATTTGCTCAGTCTTCCTCCATCCTTTCATTTTTAGCCTATGTGTGTCCCTGCATGTGAGATGGGTCTCCTGAATACAGCAAAGTTATTGGTCTTAACTCTTTATCCAATTTGCCAGTGTGTGTCTTTTAATTGGGGCATTTAGCCCCTTTACGTTTCAGGTTAATATTGTTATGTGTGAATTTGGTCCTGTCATTATGATGCTAGCTGGTTATTTTGCCTGTTAAGTGATGCAGTTTCTTCATAGCATCGATGGTCTTTACAATTTGGTATGTTTTGCAGTTGCAGTTACCGGTTATTCCTTTCCATGTTTAGTGCTTCCTTCAGGAACTCTTGTAAGGCAGTCCTGGTGGTGACAAAATCTCTCAGCATTTGCTTGTCTGTAAAGGATTTTATTTCTCCTTATCTTATGAAACTTAGTTTGGCTGGCTATGAAATTCTGCGTTGAAAATTCTTTTCTTTAAGAATGTTGAATATTGACCCACACTCTCTTCTGGCTTGTCAGGTTTCTGCAGAGAGATCTGCTGTTAGTCTGATGGACTTCCCTTTGTGGGTAACCCAACCTTTCTCTCTGGCTGCCCTTAATATAATTTCCTTTGTTTCAACCTTGGTGAATCTGACAATTATGTGTCTTGGGGTTGCTCATCTCAAGGAGTATCTTTGTGGTGGTCTCTGTATTTCCTGAATTTGAATGTTGGCCCGCCTTGCTAGGTTGGAGAAGTTCTCCTGGATAGTATCCTGAAGTGTGTTTTCCAACTTGGTTCCATTCTCCCCATCACTTTCAGGTACACCAATCAAACATAGATTTGGTCTTTTCACATAATCCCATATTTCTTGGAGGCTTTGTTTGTTTCTTTTTACTCTAAACTTTTCTTCTCACTTTATTTCATTAATTTGCTCTTCAATCACTGATACCCTTTCTTCCACTTGATCAAATCAGCTGTTGAAGCTTGTGCATGTGTTATGTAGTTCTCGTGCCATGGTTTTCAACTCCAGGTCATTTAAGGCCTCCTCTACACTGTTTATTCTAGTTAGCCATTCGTCTAACCTTTTTCAAGGTTTTAACTTCCTTGCGATCGGTTTGAATATGCTCCTTTAGCTTGGAGAAGTTTGTTATTACCAATCTTCTGAAGCCTACTTCTGTCAACTTGTCGAAGTCATTCTCCATCCAGCTTTATTCCATTGCTGGCGAGGGGCTGTGATCCTCTCGAGAAGAGGTGCTATGGTTTTTAGAATTTTCAGCTTTTCTGCTCTGCTTTCTCCCCATCTTTGTGGTTTTATCTACCTTTGGTCTTTGATGTTGGTGACCTACAGATGAGGTTTTGGTGTAGATGTCCTTTTTGTTGATGTTGATGCTATTCCTTTCTGTTTGTTAGTTTTTCTTCTAAGAGTCAGGTCCCTCAGCTACAGGTCTGTTGGAGTTTGCTGGAGGTCCACTCCAGACCCTTTTTGCCTGGGTATCACCAGCGGAGGCTGCAAAACAGCGAATATTGCAAAACAGCAAATATTGCTGCCTGATCCTTCCTCTGGAAGCTTCCTCCCAGAGGGTGACCCACTTATATGATGTGTCTCTCAGCCCCTACTGGGAGGTTTCTCCCAGTTAGGCTACAAGGGGTCAAGGACCCACTTGAGGAGGCAGTCTGTCCATTCTCAGAGACATACACTATGCTGGGAGAACCACTGCTCTCTGCAGAGCTGTCAGACAAGGACGTTTCAGTCTGAAGAAGTTTTCTGCTGCCTTTTGTTCAGCTATGCCCTGCCCACAGAGGTGGTCTATAAAGGCAGTAGGCCTTGCTGAGCTGTGGTGGGCTCCCCCAAGTTCGAGCTTCCCAGCTGCTTTCTTTACCTACTGAAGCCTCTGCAATGGCAGACATCCCACCCAAGCCAGGTTGCCGCCTTGCAGTTCAATCTCAGACTGCCACGCTAGCAGTGAGCAAGGCTCTGTGGGTGTGGGACCTGCCGAGCCAGGCATGGGAGAGAATCTCCTTGTCTGCCAATTGCTAAGACCTTGGGAAAAGCACAGTATTTGGGCAGCAGTGTCCCATTTTTCCAGGTACAGTCTGTCACGGCTTCCCTTGGCTAGGAAAGGGAAATCCCCTGATCCCTTGCTCTTCCTAGGTGAGGTGATGCCCTGCCCTGCTTCGGCTCACCCGCCGTGGGCTGCACCCACTGTTCAACCACTCCCAATGAGAAGAACTGGGTACCTCAGTTGGAAATGCGGAAATCACCTGTCTTCTGCATCAATCACACTGGGAGCTGCAGACCATAGCAGTTCCTATTCGGCCATCTTGGAACAGGCCTCTGGACCTCTTACGTGTTTCTTATAAACTCACTTTAGAAAGAGATGGTAGAGACAGTAGAAGAGACACATGAGAAAAACTAGTTGATTGACTTCAAAACTGAAAGAATAGAAATGCCCCTTCCTGAAATAAACAAAAAAGATTGGATTCATTACAAAATGTTCATTCTTTTGTTTTGTTAGTTTGAAATAATTCTTACATAAAACAAATTTGAAGAGAGTATGAGTGTATGTGTGAACATATACATATAAACACTTGTAAATTACAGTTATATAGTTTTAAAATAATCCAACACCAAAGGTTAAAGAACTATTTCCTTCTTTCCTCCATTAACACTGTTCCCTTTCTCAAGAATCATTTGACCATGTATGTGTGAGTCCATTTGAGATGTTCTATATTTTTTGTTACATGTCTATCCTTATACCAATACCATACTGTCTTGATTACTGTCACTTTACAGTAAGTCTTGAAATTATAATGTAAGACTTCCAGCCTTGTTTTCCTTGTTCAAAATTGTTTTGGCTCTCCTCGGTCCTTTGGGTTTTATATACATTTAGTATCAGCTTGTTAATTTACATGGAAAAAAAAAAACATCCAGGGATTTTGGTTGGTATTACTTTGAATCTGTAGATCAATTTGAAGAGAACTGAGATGTAAACAATATTGAGACTTCTAATCTATGAACATAGTACATCTCTCCATTTATTTAGGTCTTCTTTAATATATTTTATATATGTTTTTTAGTATTTAGTGAAGAGATCTTACATATGTTAAATTTATTTATAAATATCTCATGTTTTTGATGTTATAAATGATATTTTTAGAAATCTCAATTTCTAATTGTTGCTATTTTATAGAATCATAAGTCATGTTTGCATATTAGCCTTGTCTCCTGTGACCTTACTAAATTTATTCATTTCTCAAGATTCCATAGGATTTTCTAAATATTTGATCATGTTACCAATGAAGAAAGATAGCTTTCTTTCTTTTCCTAACTGTATGCCTTTCATTTCTTTGTATGCCTTTCATCTCTCTCTCTGTCTCTTTTTTTTTTTTTTTTTTTTTTTTTGGCTTTGTTGCAGTAGCTAGGATTCTCAGTATAGTGTTGAAGAGAAGTGGTGAAAATGAATATACTTATCTTGTCCCAGATCTTAAAAGGAAAGCATTCAGCCTTTCACCATTAAGTATGATCTTACCTCACAGTTAGGAGAAATCTTATTTTTCATAGATGCCCTTTATCAGATTAAGGAATTTTCCTTCTATTGCTTGTTCACTGAGAGTTCTTATGATGAACAGATGTTGAATTTTGTTAAGTGCTTTTTCTTTATCTATTGAAATGTTTTTTTTTTTTGCTTTTATTTTGTTAATATGGTAAATTACATTGATTTATTGTATGTTAAACTGACCTTACAATTCTGGGGTAAATCTCACTTGGTCATGATGTATTGCCCTTTTTATATATTGCTTGATTTTAATTACTAATATTTTGCTAAGGATTCTTGCCTTTATGCTTATGAGAAATATTGGTCTGTAATTTTCTTTTCTTATAATGTGATTATCTAGTTATAGTTTCAAGGTGGCGCTGGCCTCAGTATGAGTTGGAAAGTGTTCTGTCCTCATTTAGTTTCTAAAACAGTTTACATAGGATTGGCATTATTTTTTTCAATATTTCATAGGATTTATCATTGAACCCATCTGGATCTGGAATTGTGGGAAGATTTTAAATTACAAATTCTAGTTTTAGTTAATATAGGATATTCAGGTATTCTACTTTTTTTCTGAGTCAGTTTTGGTCATTTGTATCCTTCAAAGATTTTGCCTCATTCATCTAAGTCAGGATTGGCAAACTCGCCTAGGTCAAATCTGGCCCATTTCAGTCCAAATCTAGTTATACTCATTTGTTTATGTATTGTCTGTGTTGCTTTTGTACTATAGTAACAGAGTTGAGTAGCTGCAACAGAAACCATAGTGCTCACAAGCAGAAAATCTTTACTAGATAATAGTTACCCCCTTATCCATAGTTTTGCTTTCTGTAGCTTCATTTACCCAAGGTCAACTATAGTCTGAAATATTAAATGGAAAACTCCAGAAATAAACAATTGATAAGTTTTATATTGCACAATGTTCTGAGTAGCACAATGAAATCTCATGCCATCTATTTCTGTGACTCATTCCTTTGAACAGCATGTTCATACTTTATATGCTCTCTGCCCTTTAGTCACTTAGTAGCCATCTTTGATATCAGATAAAAAATATATAATATGTGGAGAGTTTGTCACTGTCTGTAATTTCAAGCATCCACTGGGTGTCTTGGAATGTATCCCCTGTGGATAAGTGAGGACTACTGTATTGGTTTAGAGATTGAATTAGGACACCTCTAAAGTGCCTGCTGTTAGGCTTAAAAGGAGAAACTATGCAATGGATTTGGTGTGGGCTGTATTCTTCCAGTTTAAGTGGCAGGAATCTGCAAAGAGCCTCTCTCATCGTGTTTGTCTTCCTAAACAATGGACAACACCTTTGCAAACAGGCGGTTTTTCCTCAATAAGGATAAAGTCACCCAGAGGCATTCTGTATTCTCTCTGCCTTGGTGCATTTTATAGCCTGCAATGTGAGTATGGATAGAAGTTGTATATATTACCCTAGTGCTTATTTTATTTTGATGTACAGTTCCAGTTACTAAGGAATATGTGTTTGGATTTAAGCGTTGTGTGTAGTGTAAGAATTTGCACCAAAGCTTCTAGCTTCTTAACAGGGTTACTGAGAGGGGACATCCACCACAATAGCACTAGAGGCTGGGTGGGACACCAGAAATAAAATATCTAAACCCAGATCACTTCTTATAGGAGATAAGTTGTTGTAGTTCAGGAAGGGGTATTAAATTGAGATGATAGGGAAGTTTCCATGGTGTAGACAAGGGAATAGAAGTGTATTCCTCTAACCAAGTCAGGAGATGATGATAATTATTCTTGAGAAACTGGTAGGCAAGGCAAATAAAATTTCCCATGATGTTGTATGATGGTTATGGCTCTACTTTAAAATTTTTATTATTATACTTTAAGTTCCTAGGGTACATGTGTACAATGTGCACGTTTGTTACATAGGTATACATGTGTCATGTTGATTTGCTACAGCCATCAACTCATCTTTTACATTAGGTATTTCTCCTAATGCTATCCCTCCCCCAGCTCCCCACCCCCCAACAGGCCCCAGTGTGCAATGTTCCCCTCCTTGTGTCCATGTGGTCGCATTGTTCAACTCCCACTTATGAGTGAGAACATGCAGTGTTTGGTTTTCTGTTCTTGCGATAGTTTGCTGAGAATGATGGTTTCCAGCTTCACTCCTGGGTTCAAGTGATCCTCCTGCCCCAGCCTCCTGAGTAGCTAGGTCTATAGGCGAGTGCCACCATGCCTGGCTAGTTTTTTTATTTTTATTTTTGTAGAGACAGTCTTACTGTTGCCCAGGCTAGTCTCAAACTCTTGGCCTCACGTGATCTTCCCACCTTGACCTCCTGAAGTGATGGTGACAGGTGTGAGCCACCATGCCAGGCCTCTGAGAGTCATTTCTAGGGAAAATGCAGATGATCACTATTCTTATCCACTTCCAGAAGTGCCATGGTGGCACCTAATTTTATCTACCTAAAAGTACTTTTTTAAGTGCTTGGAGACTAGGTACTACACAGGTATCACTTTCACTGGGAGTCATATGTAAACCCACTGACA
This sequence comes from Piliocolobus tephrosceles, assembly GCF_002776525.5. Taxonomy (NCBI): domain Eukaryota; kingdom Metazoa; phylum Chordata; class Mammalia; order Primates; family Cercopithecidae; genus Piliocolobus; species Piliocolobus tephrosceles. Next base: position 111,375,117 of record NC_045438.1, read on the forward strand.
TTTCTATATTCCAAAGCTCAAGTTGCCTCAGTCCTTCCTTTTTAAGAACAAGCAGTACTCTGTGACACCCTGTGAGCAACTTTTCATACCACAGTATATCCCACACATAGGAAATCCTCCAGTTTCATAGTTCGCAATTCTCCATCTACCCTGCCTGGCCACAAAGGTGTCAAAGGTGTGGCAGTCATAGATCCACTGACATGAGTGCTTTTTGCTGAAACCTTGTTTGGTGGGTTCCCCCAGCTCCCACAGTCTACCACATTATAGTGGACATAAGAGGATTACTCCAGGTAAGGGATATTCAGAATGAACGCCCCTGAAATAGGGAGAATTCATGTGGTAGTATAACATTTGTTGTAAGGGTTATCAAATAACACAAGTGTTTCCATGTGACAGACAGGATTCTGACTGTTGTAAATGTAACAGCAGCTAATAGAATCATCTTGAAGTAGGTGTAATCATTATCCCCTTGTCATATGTGAAGAAAATGAAGCACGGAAAATTAAAGAGCTTGCCCAAGTTTTGATTGTAAGTGATGCCTCCAATCTGGGGCCCAGAATCCATTCCACCCCTTGTTTGTAGGTCTTAAAAACACTGAATTTGAGATTCCTAATAAGCAAGTAACCATTCATGCACTCTACCCATGTTTACTGAGGGCTCAAGAATGTCATGCATGATGCTAAGAACTAGAGACAATGCTAATTATTAGGGATTCAAATATGAAAGTGATAGTTTCTGTCCTCAAGGACTTTATAGTATAATGGAAACATAAGTAAATGGATGATACTAAAAAACATAAGGGAAACATAAGTAAATGGATGATTGTAAGTACTGTCATATAGGTATTAAGTATAGCATCCATGGCATATGTTAGATGAACTGAAAGGGACAATGAATCTATACTGGGATCAATAGAGAAGGCTGAAGGAATGTACTAACCTGAGCCTTAGAGGAGAAACAGTAGTTAGCATGGCAGGGAATGGAAGGGCATTCCAGGCAGGGAGGATAATATGAGGAAAGAGAGTGTGTAGTCGAACGTGCAGGGAAAGTTTGTGCAGAATGGCTAAATCATTGGATTGGATTATAGAGGAGGGAGCTGAATGGCAATAGACGGAACTGGAGAGGTAGAATCAGGTCATGGAAGGCCTCATGCACAAAATAATAGGTGGTTGGACTTCCTCATATAGGTAATGGAGAGCCAGTTCAAGACACTCTCCTGGGGGAAAAGTATTTGGATTAGATTTTGAAGAAGGATATGGGATGGGGTTCAGGGTGGGCAAATGGAGACTAGGTTAGTAAGTTGAGACCACTTCGCTTAGAATGATGAGAGGGCAATCTAATGTAGTACAAGGAAGGAAGGGAGGAGAGGAAACTGTTTAGAACAGGGTTTCTGCACATTTTGGGCCACATATTTCTTTGTGGTGAAGGGCTGTCCTGTGCACAGTAGGCACACGGTAGGATGTTTAGTAGCATCCTCAGCCTCCATCCACTAGATGCCAAGAGCAGGTCCTCCTCCCGTTGTGATCACCAAAAATGTTTCCTGCATGGCAAAATTACCCCCATTTGAGATCTACTGGTTTAGACACACTGGTATTAAAACAGAATCAATTGGATTTGGATGTATGGAGAAAGTAGAAAATCATAGTCCAGGTTAACTTTAGGGTTTCTACATTGACAAAATGGGTGAGAAATAGATGTGAGAAGAGATAACAGGTTTGATTTTTGAACAAATTAAATTTGAGATACTTGTGGGAAATCCTAAAAAGAGATCCAAGAGATAGCTGGAAGGATGGATCTGTGCTCAGAGAATTCTCAGCTGGAGGTACAGATTTGGGGATTATTTGCATATGGATGGAAAAAAAATACCATAGGGGTGAATGAGTTCACTCAGGGAGACTCATGAAGTAAGAAGAGAAACAGGCAGGAACTCTATGGACAACCAAGAGTTAAGGGTGGTAGAGCATTATTTAAATCACAGTTTAATTCTTGCCAATGAAAGGGAAGATAAAAGAGAAGTATGTATCACTATGTCATTTTTAATCAGTAATGAAGACCTTGGTATCCCATGACCCAAACAGAAGGTAAGATCTCTAAAAAAAAATGACGTGTGGGAGTAATCGGGGAAATGTGCACAAGGTGGTCAGTCTTAAATTAAATGCAGTATTTGTTGAATTTCTTTTTCCCTGTGCTTTCAGTGCAAAACGAAACAAAGCCTTAAAGAGTCTCATAGTGCTAGTGTGGTGAATGAATACCTAGAAATGCAAGGTTAAATTGAAAAACCCATTATACATTTATTAGCACTGTTGTTTCACTACCTTGTCATCAATGTTCAAAAACAGTACTGCAATGGAAAGCTCAAGGGAAATGCAGGAGCTTTATATAAAGACATATTCTTTACCCTTTGATAAGGTTCTACAGTGATAATTCTGGAAAAAGTAAAATGTCATGAAGCAATGAACAAAAAGAGCTTACAGGATAGAAAGCAAACCAATAACAAGAAATAGTATCAATTTTGACAGGCAGGTCAGTGAAGCAGGAAGATAATTTCCTACTAGTGACATGATTTCCACAGAGTCACAAAGCTAATTGCCTACAATGCCAATTATGGTGAGAAGCCTTAGACTAGGGCAATCGCAACCCGTGAAAAAGGAACTCAATAATGAAAAGACCAGATGTTTTGGGTAAATAAGTGATTACCTGAATATAAGTTAGATACCCTTGTAAGAAACATTAACTCTTCAGGCCAACAATGTACCACCAGAGGTCCACTCCCAAATAACGCTGTGTGTCTTCCAAAGGGCCTTACGACCAAACCAACACACCTATTCAAAACACAGCTTCCACACATCATGGCTCTGTGTGTTGAAAGGAAGACAAACCGAATCAAGTTCTTCAAATAAATTCCCCATCTCACTCATTTGTCAGAGGGAATATCCTCCAGTATTCTCTGCAATACAGGACCCTGTGCTTACCTGATTTCTTCAGGGAGCTCTGGACTGCCTTCCTGATTCCAGCCTCTGTCAACCTTTTCTCTCCCTCTCTTTGCCAACATTAGAAAAGAAGTTAACAAATGGATCTAATTACCACAGTGGTTTGAGGCTTCTCAACGTTTTTTTTCCCCTTCCAGCTGTAAAGATGTCCTCAGACTGAGCTTCACATTCAGAACTGCTGTCAAACTCTCACTTTAATGGGCACTTAAATTTAATGTCAAGCTGATGCCTGTGGAAGACCTTGATTAAATTTGCAAAGAGTAGACTCTAACTGAAACAGAACTTTAGAGTTGTCTCATTTCACCTTTCAAGCTTAAATCCCAGAAGTTTTCTTTTCTTCTTTGTAAAGAATTACAGAAGTTTGCTTGCAAAGACCCTGAGTATCAATAAGACAGCAAAGTGTAACAAGCAAAACACCCTGCATGCTTTTAGAGAGGGAAGAAATCCCTTAGCTTATTAAAATTCTACGTGAATTAGAGATCTTTCCCATTGTTTTATTCCATTCCCAGCTCATTCGAAATCTATAACTATTTACTTTTATGACTCTATAATATTATAAGCAGTCCTAAAAAGTTTACTTAAAACCTTCCTAGTGTTCTTTTATGTACATGGCAATTAAGTTTTGTACTGTATGGGCAGAATGAAAAACATTATGGAGAAACAACTTGAAAGAAATATGACAGAATCTCTCCTAACAATGTCATTGCTTCAACCAGTTACAAATTTCCAACCTGGTTTCTTTCTTTTGCTGTTTCTTCTTTTGTCTTTGATAATCATACAGCCTCCCTTACTTGAGAAGATAATAAAAGACTAAAAGTTAAAAGATCTGGAAGACTCATATTCTTTTTCACTGGCTACTGTTTTGAAAAGAGGTTGTTGGCTTTTGATTTTTCTTTTGGGTTCTTTCTACATCAACCAATTCAAACAGGTCTGCTCTCAAAGAAAACAAATCAAAATTGTCAAGACCTGTGAAGCATGAAAAATAAATTGCTTTTTCCAACTCCAAAAAGCACCAGAAAAGCATTAATTTTCATCTTCTTTTATAAACCTCTATCCCCTATCCTCTAATCTATAGATTTCACAGAATGTTTATATATTCTTCTGTATAATAGATGTCTTATGAATAAATTGAATTGAACCTGTAATACAACTAATATTTAAAGTAGTGTTATTTTGGAGTTGGACTAGACACATACAAAACATTCAAGTGGATGACACAATTTCCTGGGGCTGCCAGTATAAAATAAATAGTCCAGTAAGCTACATCTACCATGCCGTTAATGACTCTGTCCTTTTAGCTGGTGGGAGCACAGGCTTCATAAAAGAAGGAGAACGTGAAGCAGTAGAAAAAGACAGCCTTGCAAAATGCTGCCAGATACAAAACATTCTATCATAAAATTTCTCATTGAACTACAGTGGCGAGAATGCTTCTAATATCTCCCTTTTAACACGACGAACACCTACATTTCTATGCTCGGCTTTCTAAAGCTACCTTAATTCTGTGGTTAAAACAGCTCCAGGTAGCACTTGTTCTTATTTTTTTTTTTAAAAAGGACTTGTGGTTTTGCAGTCCATGGATAAAGTGGCAGGCAATCATCAGATTCCTGTTGAGAACTACAAATGATGAAGGGAGTAGCAGATGGTTTCAGAAGGCAGAGATTTATAGGGGTAATTTGTAGTGGAATAATACTGTTTTCTGAACTAGGAAATAATAATTCACCAAGACAAGTGAAAGTTTAGATAGTATCTCATTTAATTATATGTTGCTAAATATTCCAAGAAATCTTTGACTCAGAAGCCTAAAATGAAAACTCAGTTGACGTTTTTAGTTTTTGATGATCTGATCCTGTTTAATCCTTTTCATCGTGATGCAGTTTATCACATGATTAAAAACACGGTGCTGCTAAGTCTAGTTTTCTGAATACAATGTCCTCTTTTCAATTTAGTTAGTATCTGATTCAAAAGGATAAAATAAAAAATCCCTCTTTACCAGGAAAAGACAGAAATACACTAATACTTTTCACATATTCCAAGGTAATAGATGAGGAAGAACTATGTTTCAAACCGGGTTTCCTGAGCACCCCAAATCCTGTTGGTGAGTGAGTAGAGCCCCGGGAGGAAATCATTATTTAGACGAGGGTATCCACAATGGCACTGCTCCACAAGGCATACGTGCCAGGGATCATCAACTTCACCTTACTCCCTTGACAAAAGCAGGCAGAGAGAACAGGGCATTGGTCTCGTACGTCTGTAATCATCCACAATATTTATTAAATTCTATTGCTGGCACTGAAAGGAAGGAGTTACTACAAGTATCACTATTCATTGCTGAAGTTAATTAATTTACTGAATCTATTTGGTAATTCACAGCAACCACATAAGTAATAAGGTATGGAAGTCGGAGGGTAACATAAACACTTTATATGTACAACCTTGCTTGGTAATTGTCTATTCTTCATGAACCTGTCCCCAGGGTAATGGCTCCAGATAAGATGTGCCATTATTTCACATAATAAAATATCCCTATTATTCCTTAATAAATATAACTGGCTATACAAATTTTGTTTCTTTTAATTCCCAAGTCACAGTTCCCTCCAGAGAGTTTGGTGCCACTCAAAGGTGCCTGATGTAGAATAACCAAAAACAGGTCAACTCTTAAAAAAAAAAAGGTAAAGAAAAGTTTAAAATCTTCATTAGTGATAAGCAGTGTGTTGGATATTCCAAATGACCACTTTAAAAACTGCCAGATACAAAACATTCTATCATAAAATTTCTCACTGAACTACAGTGGCAAGAGTGCTTCTAACATTTCCCTTTTAACACAACGAAGACCTACATTTCTATGCTCGGCTTTCTAAAGCTAACTTCATTCTGTTATGACATAAGACTTTCCCAATTATACACAGACACTGTCACGTACACTTTGATATTTATTAACAAAAATGGTACAGAAAAGGATTGAGTCAAAATTAGAAGGTGATAAGAGTTAAAACAAAAGTTGTTCTTAACTGTATTATAGTTTCTGGGGGACTTTAACCAGTCCCAAAAGTTATTTTTATCTCCTAAAACAGGACTTAAATGACATCACTCAAGTGATAGATTTTAACAGAAACTCTTCCTCTTTCCTTTTGTCAAAGCAAAATATAGTGAAGGTCTTTGTTTTTACCTCAAACCTGCTTTCCTGTAGATGGACTGGGATGCAGTGAAGAGAGAAGTTAAACAAAAAGGTTAAAAAAAGAAAGGCCAGGCACAGTGGCTCACACTTGTAATCCCAGCACTTTGGGAGGTTGAGGTGTGAGGATCACTTGAGCCCAGGAGTTTGAGATCTGCCTGGGCAACATAGGGAGACCCCCACCTCCACAAAAATTTTTTTAAAAAATTATCTGGGTATGGTGTGCACACCTGTGGTCCCAACTACTTGGGAGGCTGAGGCAGGAGGATCACTTGAGCTGGGAAGGTCGAGGCTACCATCAGCTGTAATTGTGTCACTGCACTACAGCCTGGGTGACAGAGTGAAACCCCTTTTCAACAACAACAAAAGCAAAATCTTAAAAACAGGAAATGAAGGCTATTGAGGAAAAAGGGTTACAAAACTGCCTAAGAATCTTCACTAAAGTAATCTTCTAGTCCTTCCATATCCATTTCCAGAGAGGAATTTAAAGAGGCCAGAGCAGATGATGCATCCTTGGTTTTCTGGATACTTGGTTTGGGTTGAGGAGTTTCTGGTTGGATAGGCTCCTTCTTTATGTCTTTACCACCATTTAGAATACGTTGGCTCTCACAAAAGAACTGATTAGGATGATTCAAAGAAAAGCCACAATCATCCACCTGTAAAGGAAGGAAATTTATATTGCATTAATACATGGCAAAGCTATAAATATATGAGTTTCAAAAACTGTTCTAGTCCTTGTTTAAAACTTAATAACTGAAACACGGATTCTAGCTGTACACATTCTAACACTTTATCAACTACTTACACCATTTCATTCAAGGAGAGCTTCAACCACTACCCAAACTTTAATGGCTCCCACATTTATATTTCTAGTCTGAGCCTCTGTGTTTGGCTCCAGTTCCCTATCTAGTTTCAGTCCCTTATCCAACACCTACTCAACATCTAAGATTGCTCAAAGGCAGCTCACACCCAGTAGGAAACGTATCCTTTCCCCTCTCCCCATCCTTTGCTCTCAGTGACTGGTATCACCATTCATCCTTGGGGCATACTAGACACCTTTCTCTCACCTCCCCAGTCCCCAACTCCCACCTGCCACCTCCCATCTACACCATGCCTTCAATTCTGGCAATACCCAAAACATTACCAAGTCTGATTAACAATTACATTGAAATAAAAACTTAGAAAACTATAAAACTGTGTTTGGAATAAAAACGTGTGTGTGTGTGTGTGTGTGTGTGTGTATGTGTGTGACACTGTGTGTTAGTGAGGCACAGGTTAGGGACCTGTGTGATCCATTATTGCATCCCCAGTTCCAAGTAAAAGGCCTGCCACATTGTAGGCCAATAAATATTTGTGTTTTTTTTGTTTTTTAAGTGATCATAAAATCACTTTTGATCATTTTGATACTGGTCCCTGATACCACTTGTGTTTTAGAGCTTACTTGTAAGTCTGGCATATGCAATCTCATTTAGTATGATATAAACCGAAAAAGCAACCTAAGTCAATGTAATTCTTCATTCTAATCTTGGCTTTTCCTTGGTCTTCTTACAGAAAATCTCTTCTTGTAAATTTCACTGTGCCTGAATACAAACATGCCTACTTCATAACTTACGTTACTTTTTCTCAAATACTATCATTAAACTTTAATTTTGAGTATAATTTCAAATTATGCACTAATCTCTCCTTACATGCAGTTAGCTTTCCACAGTCTCAAATCCCTGCCTTCTCGCCTTCTGCAGTTGGAATTGACAACAAAAATATCATTTTGCTTGAGTGAGTGACTGTTGGTTTCTTTGGTGGTATTTTCATTTATCAAGTTTTTGGAAACTGAGAAGTCATTCCATTTCTTTTGTTCATCTGTCTTCTATTAACTAATCCTTTTATGTCTCACCCTTCATACTGAAGTGACTTGCACACTGTAGGTATCTAATATTTGGTGAGGTGGACCCAGAAATAGTGTATACCAGTGATAATTTTGCATATTTAATTAAAGCCTTACTATATAAAAGACTGTGTTATAAACTATTCGCTATTCAGCATACAGGGATACATTTGACTAACTCGAATTTCCAGTCCAGGAAGTCATATACTTAAAAACCTCTACCAAGAATGGAGAAGTGATGAAGGTCACAGATAAAGACCTATTACACTCCACAGTAGAGAGAAATTTCGGCTGAGATCAAGGAAGGCTTTGAAAGAGAAGTGCTATTTGAGTTGGGTCTGGAAAGATGCAGAGAGTGAAAAGCTGGGATGATGAGGGGAAAGGCAATATTTGCAGCAGGACCACGTGAGCGAAGTAAAAAGACAATGTCCTGGGAAAGCAAATATGAAATAGTTCACATAGCCTAGTATGAAAGGCACATGCAAGGAAACAATAAGGAATGAGTTTGGAAAGACAGGCTGGGGCCAGCCTGAGAGAGCCTTGAAAATCAGGGTAAGTGGTCAAGACTTAATTCTCTAGGCAACAGAGAGTGACCAAAAACCCTTAAAAAGAGACGTGGTGCGACTGAAGTTGTGTATAATCTTATAGCAGATTAAAATGAATTGGCCAGGAAAAAAGGGGTTGCAGCTATGGTCTAGAATGAACCCTAATGGTGGACGGACCAACAGACAGAGACATAAGTCTTTTCTGGTAATACTTATTTAAGTACCCTAAGAATCTCTGATTCTCTTTTGCCAGTTGTTAATACATGTTAGGCTAATTTTACAGTAATTCCACTGTGTAACAGATGGAGAGTATACAGACTGATTTTAAAAGTTATAGATCATTAAGAACAAATTTTTATCTTTGCCTTATTTTTTTAACTTAACTGCTTGATTTCAAAATGTTTCCAAAATCTTTTATATCTATAATTTTTATTAACAATGGGATCATTTATGAACTTCTTTATTATATTCAATTTTCACCCAATTCATGAAAAATCCAATATAAATTTTGCATTTTGCAATGTGTTTCAGAAAAAGTAAGTTTATTGTCCAATACATTTTAATCAGAAGGCTTTCTAGTTTGTAAACAGAAAACCAGAGATTAGAAGGACCTTGGGGAATCCATTAAATTGAATCTCCTCCATGTACAGAGGCCTAAGGAGAATAGATCGTTTATTCAAAGTCATAGAATTAGTAACTGGTTTTATCTGAATTAAAATTCAGGCCTTCTGACTAGATCATTAGTTGCTCTGAAATCTGTTTCAAGAGATTGTGTGCAAAATCAAACTGATAATGATATCTCCATTAAAAATTTTATTTCTAGAGAGAAACTTGGCTATAAAGATTATAAAAACATAGTTGTATTTTATGCAAAAATAATTTAATATCTTATGCTATAAAAATATATTAGGATTTTCTATACCTCGCTTCAAGTTGTCAGTTAGCAATACGTTTATTAGACTTCAATGTGCACAAAATGAAATAGGGTAATCTTTTTAAAGACTGAGTTTCTTCATCTATGAAATGGAGATAACAGCGTTAAGTCATAGGGTTGCTATGGGAAAAGCAAATAAAAATGAATGTGAAGGAAAGAGTTGTTAGTTCTATGAAATCTACATTAAATGTTTTTAAAGACACAAGAAAGGCAAGTCACTTTAAAAAAAAGGTTGAAGTCACAAAAGGAGAGTAAGAAAGATTCTATTGCTTTGCATATCAAGTTCCTTTTCTACTTTAAGGAATCCAAGTTGGAAATTGCTGATGCCGTACTATGGGTATAGTTCATAAAAGAAAGATAAAATCAAATTCCAAACACTAAACAATACTCAAAAGACCTTGCCCTAACAAATAAATGGCATTCAAATGTCTTAAGTTTAAGATATAATATTTAAGGTATGTGCATATCTTTAGTGAATCCCCATTTAAAATTTTTTTTTTAAATTATACTTTAAATACTGGAGTACATGTGCAGAACGTGCAGGTTTGTTACATAGGTATACACGTGCCACGGTGGTTTGCTGCACCCATCAATCCGTCATCTACGTTAGGTAATTCTCCTAATGCTATCCTTCCCCTAGCACCCCCACCCAAACAGGCCCCGGTGTGTGATATTCCCCTCCCTGTGTCCATGTGCTCTCATTGTTCAACTCCCACTTATGAGAGACAACATGCAGTGTTTGGTTTCTGATCTTGTGTTAGTTTGCGGAGAGTGATGGTTTCCAGCTTCATTCATGTCCCTGCAAAGGACATGAACTCATCCCTTTTTATGGCTGTATAGTATTCCATGGTGTATATGTGCCACATTTTCTTTACCCAGTCTATCATTGATGGGCATTTGGGTTGGTTCCAAGTCTTTGCTGTTGTGAACAGTGCCATAATAAACATACGTGTGCATGTGTCTTTATAGTAGCATGATTTATAATCCTTTGGGTATACGCCCAGTAATGGGATTGCTGGGTCAAATGGTATTTGTGGTTCTAGATCCTTGCGGAATTGCCACACTGTCTTCCACAATGGTTGAACTAATTTACGCTCCCACCAACAGTGTAAAAGCATTCCTATTTCTCCACATCCTCTCCAGCATCTGTTGTTTCCTGATGTTTTAATGACCATGATTCTAACTGGCATGAGATGATATGTCATTGTAGTTTTGATTTGCATTTACCCAATGACCAGTGATGATGAGCATTTTTTCATGTTTGTTGGCCGCATAAATGTCTTCTTTTTAAAAGTGTCTGTTCATATCCTTCACCCACTTTTTGACAGGGTTATTTTTTTCTTGTAAATTTGTTTAAGTTCTTTGTAGATTCTTGTTATTAGCCTTTTGTCAGATGGATAGATTGCAAAAATTTTCTCCCATTCTGTAGGTTGCCTGTTCACTCTGATGATTGTTTCTTTTGCTGTACAGAAGCTCTTTAGTTTAATCAGATCTCATTTATCAATTTTGGCTTCTGTTGCCATTGCTTTTGGTGTTTTAGTCATGAAGTCTTTGCCATGCCTATGTCCTGACTGGTATTGCCTGGGTTTTCTTCTAGGGTTTTTATGGTTTTAGGTCTTATGTTTAAATCTTTAATCCATCTGAGTTAATTTTTGTGTAAGGTGTAAGGAAGGGGTCCACTTTCAGTTTTCCGCGTATGGCTAGCCAGTTTTTTCAAAACTATTTATTAAATAGGGAATCTTTTCCCCATTGCTTGTTTGTCAGGTTTGTCAACGTTCAGATGGTTGTGGATGTGTGGTGTTATTTCTGAGGCCTCTGTTCTGTTCCATTGGTCTATATATCTGTTTTGGTAACAGTAGCATGCTGTTTTGGTTACTGTAGCATTGTAGCATAGTGTGAAGTCAGGTAGCATTATGCCTCCAGCTATTTTCTTTTTTTTGGCTTAGGATTGCCTTGGCTATGTGGGCTCTTTTTTGGTTCCATATGAAATTTAGAGTAGTTTTTTTCTAATTCTGTGTAGAAAGTCAATGGTAGCGGCCGAGGCACGGTGGCTCACGCCTGTAATCCCAGCACTTTGGGAGGCCAAGGCAGGTGGATCACGAGGTCAGGAGATCGAGACCATCCTGGCTAACACAGTGAAACCCTATCTCCACTAAAAATACAAAAAAATAGCTGGGCGTCTATAGTCCCAGCTACTCGGGAGGCTGAGGCAGGAGAATGGCGTGAACCCGGGAGGTGGAGCTTGCAGTGAGCCGACATTGCACCACTGCACTCAAGCCTGGGTGACAGAATGAGACTCCACCTCAAAAAAAAAAAAAAAAAAAGTCAATGGTAGCTTGATGGTGATAGCATTGAATGTTTAAATTACTATTGGCATTGCAGCCATTTTCATGATACTGATTCTTCCTATCTATGAGCATGGAATGTTTTTCCATTTGTTTGTGTCCTCTCTTATTTCCTTGAGCAATGGTTTGTAGTTCTCTTTGAAGAGGTCCTTCACATCTCTTGGAAGTTGTATTGCTAGGTATTTTACTCTCTTTGTAGCAATTGTGAGTGGAAGTTCACTAATGATTTGGGTCTCTGTCTATTAGTGGTGTATAGGAATGCTTGTGATTTTTGCACATTGGTTTTGTATCCTGAGAGTTTGCTGAAGTTGCTTATCAGCTCATGAAGTTTTTGGGCTGCGACAATGTGGTTTTCTAAATATACAATCATGTCATCTGCAAACAGAGACAATCTGACTTCCTCTCTCCCTATTTGAATATCCTTCATTTCTTTCTCTTGCCTGATTGCCCTGGCTAGAACTTCCAATGCTATGTTGAATAGGAGTGGTGAGAGAGGCCATCCTTGTCTCTTGCCAGTTTTCAAATGGAGCGCTTCTAGTTTTTGCCCATTCAGTATGATATTAGCTGTGGGTTTGTCAAAAAATAGCTCTATTTTGTGATAGGTTCCATCAATGCCTAGTTTATTGACAGTTTTTAGCATGAAGTGGTGTTGAATTTTATCGAAGGCCTTTTCTGCATCTATTGAGATAATCATATGGGCTTTGTCATTCGTTCTGTTTATGTGGTGAATTACGTTTATTGATTTGTGTATGTTGAACCAGCCTTCCATCTCACAGATGAAGCTGACTTGATCATGGTAGGTAAGATTTTTGATGTGCTGCTGGATTTGGTTTGACAGTATTTTATTGAGGATTTTCACATCGATGCTCAGCAGGGATAGTGGCCTGAAATTTTCTTTTTTGTTGTATTTCTGCTAGGTTTTGGAATCAGGATGATGCTGGCCTCATAAAATGAGTTAGGGAGGATTCCCTTTTTCTATTGTTTGGAATAGTCTCAGAAGGAATGGTACCAGCTCCTCTTTGTACCTCTGGTAGAATTTGTCTGTTAATCTGTCTGGTCCTGGGCTTTTTTTTTGGTTGATAGGCTATTACTGCCTCAATTTCAGAAATTGTTATTGGTTTATTAGGGGTTTGACTTCTTCCTGGTTTAGTCTTGGGAGGGTGTATGTGTCCAGGAATTTATCCATTTCTTCTAGGTTTTCTAGTTTATTTGCATTGAGGTGTTTATAGTATTCTCTGATGGTAATTTGTATTTCTGTAGGATTGGTGGTGATATCCCCTTTATCATTTTTTATTGCATCTATTTGATTCTTCTCTCTTTCCTTCTTTGTTAGTCTGGCTAGCAGTCTATTGATTTTTTTTTTTTTTATCTTTTCTAAAAACCAGCTCCAGGATTCATTGATTTTTTGAAGGATTTTTTGTGTCTCTACCTCCTTCAGTTCTGCTCTGATCTTAGTTATATCTTTTCTTCTGCTAGCTTTTGAATTTGTTTGCTCTTGCTTCTCTAGTTCTTTTAATTGTTATGTTAGGGTGTCAATTTTAGATCTTTCCTGCTTTCTCTTGTGGGCATTTAGGGCTATAAATTTCTCTCTAAACACTGCTTTAGCTGTGTCCCACAGATTCTGGTACATTGTGTCTTTGTTCTCATTGGTTTCAAAGAACATCTTTATTTGTGCCTTAATTTTGTTTATTTACCCAGTAGTCATTCAGGAGTAGATTGTTCAGTTTCCATATAGTTGTGTGGTTTTGAGTGAGTTTCTTAATCCTGAGTTCTAATTTGATTGCACTGTGGTCTGAGACACTGTTTGTTATGATTTCCATTCTTTTGCATTTGCTGAGGAGTGTTTTACTTCTAACTATGTGGTCAATTTTAGAATAAGTACAATGTGGTGCTGAGAAGAATGTATATTCTGTTGTTTTAGGGTGGAGAGTTCTCTAGATGTCTATTAGGTCTGCTTGGTACAGAGCTGAGTTCAAGTCTGGAATATCCTTGTTAATTTTCTGTCTCATTGATCTAATATTGACAATGGGGGTGTTAAAGTCTCCCACTGCTATTGTGTGTGAGTCTAAGTCTGTCTGTTTGTAAGTCTCTAAGAACTCGCTTTATGAATCTGGGTGCTCCTGTATTGGATGTATATATATTTTGGATAGTTCTTCTTGTTGCATTGATACCTTTACCATAATGCAATGCACTTGTCTCTTTTGATCTTTGTTGGTTTAAAAGTCTGTTTTATCAGAGACTAGGATTGCAAATCCTGCTTTTTTTTTTCGTTTCCATTTGCTTGGTAAATATTCCTCCATCCCTTTATTTTGAGCCTATGTGTGTCTTTGCACGTGAGATGGGTCTTGACTCTTCATCCAATTTGCCAGTCTGTGTCTTTTAATTGGGGCATTTAGTCCCTTTACATTTAAGGTTAATATTATTATGTGTGAATCTGGTCCTGTCCTTATGATCCTAGCTGGTTGTTTTGCCCATTAGTTGATGCAGTTTCTTCATAGCATCGATAGTCTTTTAGAATTTGATATGTTTTTGCAGTGGCTGATACCAGTTGTTCCTTTCCATGTTTAGTACTTCCTTCAGGGGCTCTTGTAAGGAAGGACTGGTGGTGACAAAATCTGTCAGCATTTGCTTGTCTGTAAAGGACTTTATTTCTCCTTTGCTTATGAAGGTTAGTTTGGCTGGATATGAAATTCTGGGTTGAAAATTCTTTTAAGAATGTTGAATATTGGCTCCCACTCTATTCTGGCTTGTAGAGTTTCTGCAGAGAGATCCACCATTAGTCTGATGGGTTTCCCTTTGTGGGTAACCTGACCTTTCTCTCTGGCTGCCCTTAATATTTTTTCCTTCATTTCAACCTTCGTGAATCTGACAATTATGTGTCTTCAGGTTGCTCTTCTCAAGGAGTATCTTTGTGGTGTTCTCTTATTTCCTGAATTTGAATGTTGGCCTGTCTTGCTAAGTTGGAGAAGTTCTCCTGGATAATATCCTGAAGTGTGTTTTCCAATTTCGTTCCATTCTCCCCATCACTTTCAGGTACACCAATCAAACATAGTCCCATATTTCTTGGAGGCTTTGTTCGTTCCTTTTCATTCTTTTTTTCTCTATTTTTGTCTTCACGCTTTATTTCATTACGTTGATCTTCAATTTCTGATATCCTTTCTGCTTGATCGATTTGGCTATTGATACTTTTTTATGCTTCATGAAGTTCTCGTGCTGTGTTTTTCAGTTCCATCTGGTCATTTATATTCTTCTCTAAACTGGCTACTCTAGTTAGCAGTTCCTCTAACTTTTTTCAAGCTTCTTAGCTTCCTTGTATTTGGTTAGAACATGCTCCTTTAGCTCGGAGGAGGTTGTTATTATCCACCTTCTGAAGCCTACTCTGGCATTTCTCAAACTATTTCCCCATCCAGTTTTTGTTCCCTTGCTGGCAAGGAGTTGTGATTCTTTGGAGGAGAAGAGGCATTCTGGTTTTTGGAATTTTCAGCCTTTTTGAGCTGGTTTCTCTCCATCTTTATGGATTTATCTACCTTTGGTCTTTGATGCTGGTGACCTTTGCATGGGATTTCTGAGTGGACGTCCTTTTTGTTGATGTTGATGCTATTCCTTTCTGTTTAATTTTCCTTCTAACAGTCAGACCCCTCTGCCGCAGGTCTGCTGGAGTTTGCTAGAGGTCCACTCTAGACTCTGTTTGCCTGGGTATCACCAGCAGAGGCTGCATAACAGCAAAGATTGCTGCCTGTTCCTTCCTCTGGAAGCTTCGTCCCAGAGGGGCACCCGCCAGATGCCAGCTGGATCTCTCCTGTATGAGGTGTCTGTTGGCCCCTGCTGGGAGGTGTCTCCCAGTCAGGAGACATGGGGGTCAGGGACCCACTTGAGGAGGCAGTCCCTTAGCAGGGCTCAAACACTAAGCTGGGTGATCCGCTGGCTCTCTTTAGAGCCAGCAGGCAAGAACGTTTAAGTCTGCTGAAGCTGCACCCATAGCCGCCCCTTCCCCCATGTGCTCCATCCCAGGGAGATGGGGATTTTATCTATAAGCCCTTCACTGGGGCTGCTGCCTTTTCTTCAAAGGTAATTAATATTTTTTATTAATCACTAAAAACAGTGGTTAAAACAGTGCCAAGGGCCTTGAAGTGAGGGTTTGTGCCAAGGCTCTGTGATGCTGTTTCTCCTTTTTCTTGATCTGCAATTGTCCTTAATTCATTTTGTGATGCTCATTGTGATCTACTAAGTTGCTTGATAGTAAAATGAAATTATGAAGTTTCCTTTATATAGAATTCTATATTTTCTTCTAGGATGGGTTCTTTGTGTTCTGAGTGTTTCTTTCATTTTCATTTTTAAAGGAAGTGTATATGGCTGTCATTCAGTTTCCTTTTGTCTTGTTTAGGAAAATAGGGTTTTTTTTTTTTTTTTTTGTATGTGGGGGGAAGGGGAAGAGCATAAAGTAAACAAAATGGAAATCTTACTTTAAAATTAAATTAGGAAAAAGAATAGAGAAATAGAGGTATCCACATCTAAATCCTCCATTTCACTTATTTCTTCTCAAGTTAGCAGCTATTTCCTTTACTCAGTTTGGAAATATTAAGTGAGCATTTTCACGACTTTGTCTGCGAGTCTTTTGTTTCTTTCCTTGCCCGTTTTCTTTTTTGGTTACTGTTGGTGACGTTTTTCTTTTCTTTTTCTTTCTTTGAGACGGAGTCTCACTCTGTCGCGCAGGCTGGAGTGCAGTGGCCGGATCTCAGCTCACTGCAAGCTCCGCCTCCCGGGTTCACGACATTCTCCCGCCTCAGCCTCCCGAGTAGCTGGGACTACAGGCGCCCGCCACTTCACCCGGCTAGTTTTTGTATTTTTTAGTAGAGACGGGGTATCACCGTGTTAGCCAGGATGGTCTCGATCTCCTGACCTCGTGATCCGCCCGTCTCAGCCTCCCAAACTGCTGGGATTACAGGCTTGAGCCACCGCGCCCGGCCATTGGTGATGTTTTTCTTTGTGGTTGATGATTTTTAAAATTATGTTTTGTGCATTATTTTATGTATTGAGACAGGAACATTCTCTGAAGCATTTGCATTCTACCACACTAGCTTGATCCTAGTGTTTCAGATCCAATGTCCTGTGAAGGATCTGAAACAAGTTCAGGAGTCTAGAGGAAGGTAGGTGGAGTGGAGGCCTTTAGAGGATACATTATAAATTTTAGATTTCATCTGAAGAGAAATAGGAAGCCATTGAAGGTTTTAAAAAGCAGGTTCCTGAAATGATCAGATTCCTCTATTTTAAAGGTCCCTCCAGCAGCTGTGTGGAGGAGAAAGAATTGGAATGGGGCATGTGTAGATGCTGGGAAATGAGTTAGGAAGCTATTGCAGTGATCCAAGTGAGATGATGGTGGCTTCCAGCCCAGCATTCTAACTGATATCCATAATGATGATCCTGAGTGATTATAAAAGGGCTTAATTGTATCACATATATCCTGTTTAAGATTGCAGGAAAATGGGTGATAGGTTTTAATAAGATTTCTCTAGAGATTTATATGGTGGGGAAAAATTATCCTTAGCCACTTGGAAAATAAGTACCCACAGTTACTCAGTGTCCAAAGAGGTCTACTTCTGAAAACATTATTTTCTATTAAAATTCTGTGGTTAATCTACACATGATCTAGTGTTTTCATTTATACATGGAACATGCAGAAAGTAAAGAATATACTATTAGTATAAAATTATTTTAAACATTGACTCTAAAAATACAGAGGAAAACAGGTTTCAAGCAGGCCAGCTTTTAACATCTACTAAATGAATCTCTCTCAAACATTTGCTTGGCGTCAGCACATTCTGCACACAATGACCTTCACACAAACATGGGTCTCATATTTCTGCCGCTGCAAATGCAGATTTTGAAGGAATGAAAGCAATATTGTTTTACCTATGGGATATTTGGGTTTTAATCAAGAGGTTTTGCAATGACAGCTTAAAATGAGGCAGTTGGTATTACCAAAAAAAGCCATATGGAACTATCATAATGCTGCTGCAAATGGTATCAATTAACTGGTTCATTTTCAAAACTTCCATTTAAGTGAGTTTGATCACAGAGGCCTCGGGAAAATAAACATAGGATTTTATTTGGGGGAGGGGTAGGATGGCAGAAACCTGACAATAAAAATAGATTCTGTTTTTAAATTAAATTAGAAAAAATAATAAATGAAGGAGGATATTCACATCTAAAAGTCCACAGTGAGAGATCTAGCGAATATAAACAGCCTTTTTATTTTGTTGATTTATATGTGGTTTAAGTTAGACTATTTCTATATGTGAGGGAATTTAGATATATATCTTTCCAAAATCTTCATTAATCTAAAGCAAGTTTTAAAAATTGGCAATAGCAGCAATGCTCGAGGGAATAATCAATAGGAGAGAGAATACAGAGCAGATTTTGAGAACTAAAAAACCACTCCTTACTTTTTGGTGATTATGCCACAAACTCAATGTTTATATCTAATTTTTGTATCTTATTTTTATAAAAAGTAAAGAGGTTGGATAATAGACCTCATTTGTGAAAGTTCTGAGGCCTCTTAATTAAAAGGGTCCATAAATGATTAAAGAACAATATGAAATTAAAACTCAAGTGGAGCAAGCAAATTAAGGAATGCAGTCTTCGAGAGAGTGAGTCATATAAACCTGGTGTTGCCAAACATGGCTTATCTGGCGAGATTCCTATGGTGATAAAACAAATGAGATTTTGTTGTTGCTTACTATTTTCTTGATGTTTACTCCTTGAAGTTTTGTTTTAAAAAAAGTTCTTAAATAAGAATAATACTTTCAAAAGTTAGGTATAGAAGAATGAGGACAGGACCCACAACAGACAGGGGCTCTAGCTCCAGATCTTCCATTAACCAATTACAGCATATAAGGCAGGTTAGAGTCCCCTACATGTTTACCATGCTATGAAGATAAACAGGAAGATGCCAATTACCTCTGCTGTCATTATTACAAATTTAGTACCAAATACCATAGAACAGCACAGTCATGGTTAGGCTCACAAGCTTCAGATGAGTTAGACAGCTTGAATTTAAATCTAAGTTCCATCCCCTATAAGTAGTATGATCCGACACAGGTTTTTTTTTTTTTTTTTTTTTTTTTTATAATTTAAGTTCTAGGGTACATGTGCATAACGTGCAGGTTTGTTACACATGTATACATGTGCCATGTTGGTGTGCTGCACCCATCAACTCGTCAGCACCCATCAATTCATCATTAATATCAGGTATAACTCCCCAATGCAATCCCTCCCCCCTCCCCCCTCCCCATGATAGGCATGCAGCCATAAAAAAGGATGAGTTTGCGTCCTTTGTAGGGACATGGATGCAGCTGGAAACCATCATTCTTAGCAAACTATCACAAGAAGAGAAAACCAAACACCGCATGTTCTCACTCATAGGTGGGAACAGAACAATGAGCTCACTTGGACTCGGGAAGGGGAACATGACACAGGTTGTTTAACTTCTCTAAAGAGGTTTTATTCATAGACAGGGATATATACATACAGTATCTTGCTGTAATGTCAATCAAAAAAGCTAATGTGTTAAAAAATTTTAGTGCTGTGCTTGGTATACATTAAGGCAGGGGTCCCCAACCCAGTCCGTGGTCTGCAGGAGGAGAGTGGTGGGTGAGCAAGTGGAGCTTCATCTGTATTTACAGCCACTCTCGATCACTTGAATCACGGCCTGAGCTTCACCTCCTGTCAGATCAGCAGTGGCCTTAGATTCTCATGGGGGTGCAAACCCTACTGTGAACCCCGCAGGCAAGGGATCTAGGTTGTGTGCTTCTTGTGATTATCTAATGCACCCTCCCACCAGCCCCTGTTTAACCATGGAAAAATTGTCTTCCATGAAACTGGTCCCTGGTGCCAAAAAGGTTGGGGACCACTGCATTAAGGGTTCCATAGATATTGGCTGGTATTACTATTATTAATTATTATTGGCAATATTACAAAATATCTTTTTCCTATGAGATACTTTATCAAGTAAGAAATTCTGCAATTATATAACCATAATAGAAAAACTACTTTGTAACAACCAAATAGAAAGCATAAAAATAATTATAAAACTTTAGCATAGTAGCTGATGATGATCTCAATAAATGCAACTTCTTTTATGGGAGGGTCATGGATCTTTAATAAATACCATGGACTCCAGAAAAATACACATATGTTCTTAAGAGACAAAATGTTTTAAGAAGGACAAGGATCTCCAAAGTCCATTCTTGGATGTCTTTCCCAGGATCAGTGGATGCAAACTAGGGGCCAGAGGGCTGAATTGGACTTGGAGATGTGTTTTGTTGGCCTGCAGAGAGCCTCACAATTTGTCAATGTGAATGCCTCTAACAGGGCAAACATCTTCAGTGCACCATAATTCTACCATACTCTGTGGTACTAATCTCAGGCAGCTTCATTTTTGGGGGCTATTTGCTCAATCTCTGTAGGCCTCTGAGTTCGTGACATTGGTTTTACACACTTCAAAATCTATTCTGTGCCAGACTGGGTCATTCCACTCTTACTCTAATAATCAAGCAGGCTTTTTTGTACTAAGGAAGCTGGCAAGATAAAAACCAAACACATTTCCCTGACTCGTTTATAGTTAGGGGTCCACATGCAATCTAGATTTTGCCATGCAGATAAATATGAGATGAGGGAAGAGGATAAGATAACATCAGGTGGCAGCCACAAGTACAAGGATCAGATTTTCTGCATGGAAGATGGCAAAAGCCTTTGGTTCTTCTAGGCAGCTGTGGCACAGGTTCCAGATCTAGTCTAGAGGTTGGCAAATCAAGGCCCATGGGTCAAACTGGGTCTACTACCTAATTTTTTTTTTTTTTTTTTTTTTTTTGAGACGGAGTCTCGCTCTGTCGCCCAGGCTGGAGTGCAGTGGCCGGATCTCAGCTCACTGCAAGCTCCGCCTCCCGGGTTTACGCCACTCTCCTGCCTCAGCCTCCCGAGTAGCTGGGACTACATTAGCTGGGACTACAGGCGCCTGCCACCTCGCCCGGCTAGTTTTTTTTTTTTTGTATTTTTTAGTAGAGACGGGGTATCACCGTGTTAGCCAGGATGGTCTTGATCTCCTGACCTCGTGATCCACCCTTCTCGGCCTCCCAAAGTGCTGGGATTACAGGCTTGAGCCACCGCGCCCAGCCTACTATCTAATTTTATAAATAAAATTCTATTGGATCAATAGTCATGCCTGTTCATTTGCATACTCTCTACGGCTGCTTTTGCACTACAACAGTAGAGTTGAGTAGCTGTGACACAGACCATATGGACCATGACGCCTAAAATTTTTACACTCTGGCTCTTTACAGAAAAACTTATTGACCCTTGGTCTCATCCCTAGATATGGAGTGGTGGGTGACAGGTGCAGATATTCTCATGATGTAGCTTCTCCTAGTTAGAAAATATTCCTGGTTCTGCAGCATCCAAGCTTAGTTGTCTGGTCGTTCAATAAGTGCTGTAAGTCACCTAATACCATGCAATCCCCCTTTCTGCTGAAAATAGCTAGAGTGGTTTCCACTGATGCCACTAAAAACCCTGAATGTGACACAGTAACAGAAGACAAATAATTAGGATATGAAGTAAAAAAAAAAAAAAAAAAAAAATACTTACATTGTGTATCATCTCAAAGTATTTTTGACAGGCTACCTGGTAATGTGTCCCCTTTGCTAAATCCAAAATCTAAAACGAATGAGGAAAAAGAGAAATAAAAATTAGAAATTAAGTTTTCTTCTAAACCACTGTAGCTTGCAGACAGTTGTTGGCCTTTTCATAATCTTCATTCCAGGCAGGAAATGCAATAAATCATGAAGCATGTTGTACTTCTGCAGCCTGGACACTGTGATAATTCTGACATTATGCAGTAGTGGTTTAGGCCAGCATTAAACCACAGATGACAAGAGATAGTCAGTGATCTTTCTGACCTACCAACTGTGCATTTTAATAACTTTACCTCAACAAGATGAAAATGGATCCTGGTATGATGACTTAGTTATTGCCAGAACATCATACAGCATAGAGATCTAGTAATCTAATGGTTGGTGCATGAAGCAATCAAGTATACTATTTAGATATTTACTTTCCACATTAATGGTTTATAGAGATACAGCATGAAATACTGCTGTGTGCCCATCAGGAAAATTTAATGTAAACCCTTTTGGCAAAGTATCTGTGAAGAGGGAATGCTTTTCCCTTCAGTCAGATTTGTCCTTTTTGAAATGAAGTTATGTCTTGCAAAGCTCAGCAGAATATGAGAGTGAATAGTCTATTCTGAACACCTATTAGGAACATCATCCTATCTTTTGTAAATACAATTTGCTTTCCAATTCTACTTCATGTAATCTCTTCAGAGAGGTGCAAACTCCCATCCTTATCAGCAGACTGCAATGCCAGTTGAAATTTGTAAAGTTTCATTGCCTCCCCCAAGCCCTCAAATAAATAAAACACATATTTGGCCTATTTATCAAACGCAGTAAAATGCTGGAATTAAGAGATAACCTCAAATGAAGGGAAACATAATTCTGGAGAAATGTTAATTTCTATTCCTTTCTTATTTTTTAAAAAGATGACCTTCCTGTCACAAAAAGAAATGAACATGGGGTCTCGAATTCCTGCTATCCTCATTACTGAATATAGCTTAACATCATTTGACAGATACACAAAAAAATTACAGTTACAGAACAGGCATTATACAATACTGACAAGAATGTGCTTCAAAAATTGTTTTTCTCTGATTGTCTTATAGATTACATTTCTGAATTTCATGTCACCTTTTATTAAATCATATATGAAAGGCCTGTGTAAATGCCAGCCAACCACAGAGGCCAGGATTCTGCCAGTCTGGCCTGTCTACCTTTCTTGAACTATTAGAGCAAAAAGTGAAAAATCAATTTAAAATGAGACTTCCTTCATTTTTAAATTTATTCTGCAAGTTTTCCAAGTAACACTAACACTAAGTTCATATTGTCTGATGCTCTTACACACAGATTTTCAAACTGTGATGAGATAAACTTGCATGTAATTACTGACAAACATCTATAATATATTAATATCTGAATTAGAATTTTGGAGAAGACTTCAAACATAAATTTAAGCTTTAGATGATCCCATAAATTACCTGAAGAGGAAATGGATTCACAGAAATAAAAAAGTTCAACCATATAAAAAGTAAATATGTAACATGATATACATACACACAGTCTAGT
This sequence comes from Piliocolobus tephrosceles, assembly GCF_002776525.5. Lineage (NCBI taxonomy): Eukaryota > Metazoa > Chordata > Mammalia > Primates > Cercopithecidae > Piliocolobus > Piliocolobus tephrosceles. The sequence goes on from NC_045438.1 coordinate 111,398,216, forward strand.
ATTTATGTTTGGGAAACATGCTATGAAGAAATAAATCATATTAATAAAAAATCATATTAATAAAAAAATTTTTAAAAACATAGTAATCCACACATGTAAAAAACTTACTAAAGAAAATTGACATAAAAGCCACAGAATATGAGAAAAACAGATGTATTGTAAATTTTAGGTTCAATTTTTAGGGTCCATAAAAAAAATTAATCACACTACAATCTTCCCCCGACCTGACCCCACTCGCAGAGAGGGCTCTTCCTTCACAAAAATGACTTAGTTTTATTTTTGTTTTATCTTATTAGGATGAATTTTTATTTGAAATCTGCTTGCAAATCTATAAACAAGCCATTCAACTATGATCAGGATAGCTTAAAGAGCTTTAATCATGTCCCAGCATATTTGAGATAAATGAAGGTTTCTGTAAATAAGTAAAAGTGTGATGAGAAAAAAAGGCAATAGAGGTTTTTGAGGTAAACAGGTATTATTGGTAGATACTTTTGTCTTCATTTCGGAAATGAGGAAATATATTAAAATTGGAGTATCTGTCTCCTGAGGGTGAGGGCCATTAACTGCAGAAAGAATTTTAAAAATCACATGCAAATGAATAATCTTTCTTTTAAAGGAAGATAACTTACATGCTTTTAAAATTAAGATAGAAAACATAAAACATAACTCCAAAAAATCCAACTAATGAATATATAGTTTCAGTTCAGATTATGAGCTATATTACAGAGATATAGGAAAAGAAAACGTGGACCAATGAATGAAGTTTGACTTTTTCTCTGAGTAAAATGGGGAGCTAATACAATATTCTATGTGCAGGACTAAAGTGAACTGACATCTACAGAGGGTTCATTTCTGCCTGCTGTGCTGGGAACAGATTGGAAAGGACAGAGGTAGAAATAGGGAGCTCATTAAAGGAGTTCAGGGAATAGATGGTGGATACATGGACCAGGGTGGTAATATCAGTGGCGATGGTAAGTGGTCAGATTTGGAGACAGGAGCATTTCCCACTTAATGGCTGTAAAATATTTCTAAAATCAGATGTTCTGCATGAAAATACTCAGGAGGAACCTGTCCTACAATGTCTTAAAATAATGCGTGACATACCACTCAATCCTTTCCCCTGCCAACTAATTTCCTAAATAACTAGTTTTAAAACTCGGGAAAATGCCAATATGAAAAACAAACCTATCACATAAAAGAAATGTAAAATACCCCAAATACCACTTAGTAGCCACTAAACAATATGATTAACAGATTTTTTGTGTGTAGAAACAGGAGTATGATACCTCATGTCTCTTAGCGTTAGGATGTCTTAGATGCACCCTTTGCTGACTTCAAAATCTTCCCAAGTGATTCTGATGTTCTAGCATTTGTATATGGAGTACAACCTAAGACTTTTTCTGCACTTTGTTTTGTGAAATTTTTCCAATATGAACGTCACCACTAAGCACTGTATTAAGATATTCTTCAGGTAACTCTATTTTGATGTTGATACTAATACAACTTGCTGAGGGGGTTGGATGACTCCAAGGCAGGAAATATAAACCAAAAATCAGGTGAAGGAAATGAAGAATTAAGGTATGACCAAGACACTAAATTTCAGCTTATGATATAGGATCAAAATTACAAACCTGGCAAACACCAAAATCCAAGAACAGATGCCTAAGGCAGACTGTGTGAAACAGAATTTAGGGTCAAATTTCCACAATATACTTATATACCATGGGGTACTATGCAGCCAAAAAGAAAATCGTGTCCTTTATGGCAACATAGATGCAGCTGAAGGCCATTATCGTAAGCAAATTAATGCAGAAAAAAAATCAAATACCACATGTTCTCACTTATAAGTGGGAGCTAAACATTGTTATACACGGACATAGAAAAGGTAACAATAAACATTGGGGATTCCAAAATTGAGGGGAGGGAGGCAAGGGTTGAAAAACTACCTATCAGGTACTATGTACATTACTTGGGCAATTGTATCATTAGAAGCCCAAGCCTCAGCATCATGCAATATACCCATATAATAAACCTGCACATGTGCGCCCCTGAATCTAAAATAAAAATTTTTAAAAACATATTAAGAAAAAACTAAAATACTCCACAAAGTATTGAAGATGTTGTTAGGCAAGAGTACTTTTTGCCTGTGTTTGTTTCTGCAGCATGGCTTCTGAGAGCCCAGACCTCCATCCTCACAAGCTGGTCTTGGCTCCTAAAAACATAGCTTCCCAAGATGGCAGGCCAGGACTGCCCCAGAGTGAGGGTCAGAAATAGAATAGGTCAGGAAAACACATATTACATAGAGGTGGAAACCCATCAAGAGGAAGAAATATAATGAAGAGACAAAACAAGAATAGGAAGAAAAATGTGGAAAGCCAGAGAAATGGGACGAGTCAATGGAGTCCATGGCTTGCTATTTATGTGGCTTGTAAGCATCAAAGTCTAACCCACAGCTCACAAAAGATGTTTCACTGAGCACTGACACTAACTCTTCAGTTTTCATGTTCCATTCTGAAAGAACCAGAGCACCCTATGAGGTCCTCTTGCATACAGCATTAATACCAAAGAACAGTTTTCCAAAGGTCAGAGGAAATCAAATCAAGGGTCCATTCTGATGCTGGGGCCAGAGGTTTTCTAATTCCGTTTTACAAAAATATCAAACATTTTGAACAATCATATCAAAGACATTTAAAAACACAATTTTTATTTGAAGAAAAAACTCCTATAAAGATCTAAGAATATTATACAAATGGCAGTATGACTTAGTTTTTAACGCCAATATTTCCAGATGAAGTACAAAATGTCAAGTGTAACAATCCACTTACTGTTCTAATCTAGTTCATCAGTAATGAAAAGGCTAAGAAAAAGTGAGTAGTGGATGGGCACAGTGGCTCAAGCCTGTAATCCCAGCACTTTGGGAGTCTGAGGCAGGCGGATCACAAGGTCAGGAGTTCAAGACCAGCCTGGCCAATATGGTGAAACCCCATCTCTACTAAAAATGCAAAAATTAGCTGGGCATGGTGGCACATGTCTGTAATCCCAACTACTCGGGAGGCTGAGGCAGGAGAATCGCTTGAACCTGGGATGTGGAGGTTACAGTGAGCCAAGACTGCAACACTGCACTCCAGCCTGGGTGACACAGCAAGACTCCATATCAAAAAAAAATAAAAAATAAAAAAAATAAAAAAGAAAAAAAAGTGAGTAGTGACATCAAACTACAATATTGTGGTAATTCGTATTTTTAAACTCTATATTTTTTTTAATTTTTTTTTTTTGAGACAGAGTCTCACTCTGTCACCCAGGCTGGAGGGCAGTGTTGCAATCTTGGCTCACTACAACCTCCACCTCCTGGGTTCAAGTGATTCTCCAGCCTCAGCTCTCAAGTAGCCAAGATTACAGTGCACCAAGACACCCAGCTAATTTTTGAATTTTTAGTAGAGATGGGGTTTTGCCATGTTGGCCAGACTGTTCTCAAACTCCTGGGCTCAAGCAACCCACCAGCCTTGGTCTCCAAAAGTGCTGGGATTAGAGGTGTGAGCCACCATGCCTAGCCTCTCTTTATTTTTAACTATTCTCTATCAGTTGAATAAAGTCCACCAGTAAGAATATTACAGTTTTTTAAAATAGGCTGGGTGTGGTGGCTCACACCTGTAATTCCAGCACTTTGGGAGACCAGGGCAGGCGGATTGCTTAAGTCCAGGAGTTTAAGACCAGCTTAGGCAACACGGAGAAACCCTGTCTCTAATAAAAATACAAAAAATTAGCCAGGCATGGTGGCACATGCCTGTAGTCCCAGCTACTTGAGGGTGCTGAGGCAGGAGGTTTGCTTGAGTTGGGGAGGTCAAGGCTGCAGTGAGTCCTGACCATGCCACTGCACTTCAGCCTGGGTGACAGAATGAGACCCTGTCTTAAAAAAAAAAGCAATGTAGTTTTCATTTTCACAAAAAAGTTCATATTTGTATTTGCTAAGTTTGCTAAAACCATTAATTATACTTCATCTACTATTTCATCCTCAAGATGAATTACTGATTTTTTTTTCTGTAAGAGAATTCTAATAAAGTGCCTCACCAAAGACATCCTTGCAGTTGAAGAGCAAAAAGCAAATAAGGTGATATTTTTCTGATTTAATCTGTGATAGATCATAGCCAGTTGATGGAACATAGATGAACATTGATGGAATATAGATGAACATGGTGGGAAATGCTATAGGTATGTATATTTATAACACACACATACACAAAAATAGAACTCTTTTTATACACACACTATAACTTTAAGCCACACTTCCTTCCCTCTTGCTAATACTCTCTAATATTTCCAGCCAGCTGCAAATTCCTCTCTCTCTTTTGCTTCAATGCCTGCCAACGAGGTTCAGATATTACCTGGCAGCAGAATGCAGCCACCTGCCCATCTTTGGCTTTGGTGAGCAGAGCACTGTACAGCTAGGTATGCTGCGCTCACCAATTAGGTATGTGGCTAATCTAATTCAAGGTCATGTTTTGTCTTATTTAAAAGTGATAATAAGCTTGCTTCTTCCTGAAAAGCTCAACCTCTCAAAACTAGACCAGGCTGTTATTATTCCACTCCATTTCTAACCTTCCCATATTTCAAAGGTGAAAGAAAAATGTAGTGGAGATACCAAGTCTTGCACATTTTTGAACATATGACTTTGCTTCTGTTTCTCACACACTCAGCACAGCTTAGCCTGCTGCTGCCTTACACCTCTGCTGTGACCTTTACTTACTGGCAGATCAGGGCCAAGTTTCCCTCTCTTGAAGATGTACTTTCATTTGTTTAAAACATTTCAAGTCAAGAATTTTTCTGACTCTTTATTATCTATAAACAAAATTATCTGAGTCAATTCTACCTCCAAATGTCATTAAAATCTACCTTTTTCTCTCCATTTTTGAAGCCTTCATCATTCTCTTTTTTATTGGAAAGCTTCTTGATTTATACTTTCTTCACTCAAGATAGTTGCCACATTGCCAACAGAGTATCTTTTCTAAAAGCCAAAACTAATCCTGGCATGGTTGGGGCACAAACTTTTCATCATGATTCAAAGGCTCCTACCCTGTCCTACCTGGCCACTGGATCCTCATACTCTGGTCCAGCTTCTCCTACAATGTGCTCTTTGGAACTTTAGCTCACAAAATCCTAGTGATGATCAGGGGTTTTCTTGTCTAATAACTTGTTTACCCGGCTTTAATCCGCCATTACCTAAGTTTCTTTATGGCAGACAGGGTAATGTTTCTCAAACCAATTTGTCTCCAGAATCCATTTTTCACAGGTCTCTCAGGACTAGGGTTCCTTAAAATACACCAAACAACCTTATTAAATTAATAGAGTGACCTCCACAAGTCTCATTCGTCTCTCTGATCCTGCCATAGTTTTCTTTCACTACACTTACTTGTTTATCTGTGGTATGGTTTGGCTCTGTCCCCACCCGAATCTCATCTTGAATTGTAGCTCCCACAATTCCCACGTGTCATGGGAGGGACCCGGTGGAAGATAATTGAATCAAGTGGGCGGTTTCCCCCATACTGTTCTCATGGTAGTGAATACGTCTCACGGGATCTGATGATGGTTTTATAGGGGAAACCCCTTTCACTTGGATCTCATTCTCTCTCTTGTCTGCAGCTATGTTAAGACGTGCCTCTCACCTCCCACCATGACTGTGAGGCCTCCCACGCCACATGGAACTGTGAGTCCATTAAACCTTTTTTTCTCTATAAAGTACGAAGTCTTGAGTATGTCTTTATCAGCAGCATGAAAACAGACTAATACAGTCTGTCTCCCACACTGGAATATCAGCTCCATGAAGGTAGAAGTCTCACTAGTTTTAGTCATCATTATATTCCCAATGTCTTGAACAGTAAATGGAATACAATCATCACTCAATTATTATTTGTTGATGTTGAATGAATGCTGCTCCTTTGGCCTGATCTGCTTTACATCAGGCACAGGGGAAACTCCTACTCCACTTTCAAACCCAATTAAAATGTCACTTCCTATATGAAGCATTCTCTTCTGCTCCCTCTTCAACAGATCTTTCCCCTCTGGCACTTTGAATATATTTTTATAAAAGCATTTAGCATACTCTATAATAGTTAACTGTTAAAGCACTTATCATACTCTGTTGTAGTTAGGTACCAATAAAAGGATTGTTGGGAAGCAATTTAAACTGCTAACCAAAATACTGATTTTCTCAGTGCACATTAACACCAACATTTTGGATTAAAGGATTTAAGCTCTTAGGAAACATCAACAACTAAGTAAACTTAGAAAGCAAGGAGGGAAGGAAAGAGAAGGAAGAAGAGAGGAAAGATAATGAGGGGGAAGGGAGGACAAACAAGAAGACACATGCAAAGCCTGCTTAGAGATATGGAGAAACATATTGTCAGACCCTAGTTTCGTGGTTCAGTTACTAATTATTACTGTGCTTTCAGGATTATGTTTTTTGGCCTAATATAAAAGCAAGCCATTTCAGAATCACTATGCCCTATGATCTTTATGAAAATAATGAAAGATATTTATACTGATTATATAATTACTTTAGAAGATTATGCTTATTAAAAGATGTATCATGTACTGATTTAATAATTACTTTAGATCATGTTTATTAAAAGATGTATCATATCTCCTAGATACGCCACTGAAAACAGAAGCTAATGTTAAAATCTGTCACTTAAGAATTAAGAAGTAAAAATAATCATATAAATTCAGAGATAGAAACTTTATCTAACAAGAAATACACTGCAAATTGATGGTAAACACCACCAAGAAGTCTGAAATGACTTAAAGCTACCCAGGCTAAAAATCTAAACTACTTGCTTTATGAAATAAATTTACTTAACTTTGTGGGTACCTTAAGCTTGCTTCTTCAAAAGAAGCTGGGATGCCTCTGGGAGTATACTCTATAAAACTGATCAAGAAATAGAACTAAGTTAGAATAGTTTTATGACTATAGGTAGTGAGATTGGACTTTACAAAAATATCCTAAGTGACAGTATCATATGTGACTGAATAAAATTCTTCCATAGGTATCAGTAACTTTTCATGTAATGAATAAATAATATAGAAAGATGTATAACTATATAAACAGAGTATTAAATTTTAAGAAAGGATGTTTTCCATTTGAATGCAATTTTAATGACTACAAGTTTTAATTAATAGGCTTAGCTAGCAATGACATATGTTACTTGACTTTCAAAGTGATTTGTCTTTTAACCACCTTGAACATTAAATAATCTCCAAGTGACCATTTATCTTCAGCCTATAAGAAAGGAAGGATATACACAGAAATCAAGTATTAAAGCCAAAAGTAAAACTATGGCCCGGTGACACCAATTCTAGTGCTCAACTTCCCATCTTTTCCTTAATGCAGTTCTGAGTTTTACCAAGGACATAACACATTTTCAACTACAACACTAAGAAAAGCAAAGCTAAGTGCAGCAATCAAACTACTGTTCTCATAAATCAGAAGAGATACTCCTGGAGATGAAACAGATACAAAAGCTGCCCTTAAAAGCAGTTACTTTTCATAAAGTAATAGACAGATTGAATACTATCATCCATTGATAAGTCTCCCTTACCTAAGAAAACCATAGGAGTTTTTAGGTAGTTCAGATTTATATGAGCTTAACCGTAAAGAGTCATTGAAATTTATATTTGTCATAAAATCTTCTTGACAAAGTTACTTTTAAGTCTTTTAAACTGTGCCTTTTGAAAGATTTCTTCATTAAAAGGCATTTGCCAGTTTTAGATTTAATATGGTCACTAACTTCTTGAGAATTTTTGACTGTGAAAAACAGGTTAACCAACCTCAAGAAGCAATAAGAGCATATATTTTTTTCATATTTCTTTTTTTTATTTTTTAATTTTTTATTTATTTTTATTATTATTTTTTTTCTATTATACTTTAAGTTCTAGGGTACATGTACATAATGTGCAGGTTTGTTACATATGTATACTTGTGCCATGTTGGTGTGCTGCACCCATCAACTCGTCAGCACCCATCAATTCATCATTTATATCATGTATTCATGGTTTTAATATCACTCTTAAGTTTCTTAGAAGCACCAATTAGATTTGTTTTAAAATCATTAACAGTTGAGTGAAAATTCTAAAACACATTTCCTTCCTCTATTAAAAAAACTAAAATAAGAAATAAAAAGGCAGTTTTAAAAACATTAGTGCAGAAATACATTTGTAAATAATGTATCAGTTCAATCAAAATCTTGAAAAATGAATAGCCTTATGTATACCTACTTATGGGCCAACATGTAAAAGTAAGTATTGGTTGTAATAGGTCTAACACAATTGTACAGGAGAAGCAAACATTAAAATACACCGTAGAAACAGAACCTAATCACTTGAATATGCAACATTCTCAAGTGCTCAATACTTAAAGCAGTGCCCTCAAACAGAAATATGACATATCTGTAATTTTAGATTTTCTGTAGCCACGATTAAAACAGTAAAAATAAGCAATTACTTTCAGTAATGTATTTTATTCAAAGCAATATATCTAAAAATATTGTCATTTCAAAATGTAATCAATATAAAAATATTACTGATATATTTTGTAATGCCTTTTTTCGATACTATTGTAACTCTGTGAAACTTGGTGTATATTTTACTACAGCCAGTGGTATACTGGAGCTAACACAAACTGGCTATAATCCCAGCTACTTGGGAGGCTCAGGCAGGAGAATCACTTGAACCAAGGAGGCAGAGGTTGCAGTGAGCCGAGATTGTGCCACTGCACTCCAGCCTGGGTGACAGAGTGACACTCTATCTCAAAAAAGAAAGAAAGAAAAGAAAGAAAAAAACTGTCAACCAAGATTCATAAGGAAAAAGTAAGACATTCCCAGATAAACAAATGCTGAGGGAGTCTGTTGTTAGTAGACCTGCCCAACAAGAAATGCTAGAGGAAATCCTTCAGGCAAAAAGAAAAGATCACTACAAAGTAACTGAAAGCAATTCAAAAAGAACGACAGGAGCTAAGATAACTATATGTATGAACATGTAATTTGTGACAACAATATAAGGGGAGGGACAGAACTATACAGAATTGGAGTTTTTGTATATAATAGATGCTAAGTTGATATTAAAAATTGTTATATATATAAAAGGCTATAGTCCCCAGGATAACCACTAAGAAAATAATGGGGGCAAAAAATACATTAAAAAAAAAAAAATGATGGGAATAAAAATGATACTATGGTACTATGGTCTGAACGTGTCCCCTCCAAAGTTCAGGTGCTGCAAATCTGCTGGTATTAAGAGGTGGAACCTTTAAGACGTGATGAGGGCTCATTCCTTATTAATAGAACTAAGGCCCTTATAAAGAAAAAAAAAGCAGCAGCTTCAGGTGGCATTTGGCTAGCTTGTTCTCTTGTCCTTCTGCAATGTGAAGACTGAACAAGGAAGCCTTCACCAGATCAGAAAAGGGCTCCTCACCCTTGGACTTCTCAGACTCTATAACTGTGAGAAATAAATTTCTTTTATTTATAAATTAGCTGGTCTGTGGTATCCTGTTATAGCAGCACAAAACAAAGTACACTACCAAAAAAAAAAAAAATTTAATGCAAAAGAAGGTATTAATGGAGAAACTGAGGGGACAAAAAAGACATGACATCATTGAAAGCAATGAGCAAAACGCCTGGCATGGCAGCTCCTGCCTGTAATGCTGTTGCTTTAAAGTTTGTTTCATCTGATATAAGAATGGCTACCCCTGCTTGCTTTGGGTGTCCCTATTTGCATGAAATGCCTTTTTCCACCCTTTTACTTTAAGTTTATGTGAGTCTTTATGTGTTAGGTGAGTCCTTATGCATTCTGCAGTTCTGTACCTTTTAAGTGGAGCATTTAGGCCATTTATATTCAATGTTAGTATTGAAATGTGAGGTACCTTTGCATTCATCATGCTCTTGGTTGCCTGCATACTTTGGTTTTTTGTTTTTGTTTTTTAACTTGTATTTTTATTTTACAGATCCTGTGAGATTTATGCTTTAAAGAGATTCTTTTTTGATGTGTTTCCTGGATTTGTTTCAAGATTTAGAGCTCCTTTTAGCAGGTCTTCTAGTGGTGGCTTAGTAATGGCAAATTCTCTCAGCATTTGTTTGTCTGAAAATGATTTTATCTTTCCTTTATATGTGGTGCTTAGTTTCACTGGATACAAAATTCTTGGCTGATGATTGTTTTGCTTGAGGAGGCTGAAGACAGGGCCCTAATCCCTTCTAGCTTGTAGGGTTTCTGTTGAGAAGTCTGCTGTTAATCTGTTAAGTTTTCTTTTATAGGTTACCTGGTGCTTCTGTCTCATAGCTCTTAAGATTCGTTCCTTCATCTTAACTTTGGATAACCTAATGACAGTGTGCCTAGGCAAAGATCTTTTTGTAATGAATTTCTTGGGTGTTCTTTGTCCTTTTTTTTGAGATGGAGTCTCGCTCTGTCACCCAAGTTGGAGTGCAGTGGCATGATGTCGGCTCACTGCAACCTCAGCCTCCTGAGTAGCTGGGACTACAGGCGTGTGCCACCACACCCAGCTAATTTTTTGTAGTTTTAGTAGAGACAGGGTTTCGCTGTGTTAACCAGAATGGTCTCGATCTCCTGACCTCGTGATCCACCTGCCTCGGCCTCCCAAAGTGCTGGGATTACAAGCGTGAGCCACCATTCCTGGCCCTGTGCTTCTTATATTTGCATGTCTAGGTCTCTAGCAAGGCTGAGGAAGTTTTCCTCAATTATTCCCTCAAATATGTTTTCCAAGCTTTTAGAATTGTCTTCTTCTTCAGGAATACCGATTATTCTTAGGTTTGGTAGTTTAACATAATCCCAAACTTCTTGGAGGCTTTGTTCATATTTTCTTCTTCTTTTTTCTTTGTCTTTGTTGGATTGGGTTAATTCGAAGACCTTGTCTTCAAGCTCTGAATTTCTTTCTTCTACTTGTTCAATTCTATTGCTGAGACTTTCCAGAGCATTTTGCATTTCTAAAAGTGTATCCAAAGTTTCCTGAATTTTGTGTTGTTTTTTCTTTTAGCTATCTATTTCATTGAATATTTCTCCCTTCACTCCCTGTATCATTTTTTGAATTTCCTTGTGTTGGGCTTTGCCTTTCCCTGGTTCTTCCTGATTAGCTTAGTAACTAACCTACTAAATTCTTTTTCCATTATATCAGAGATTTCTTCTTGGTTTGGATCTATTGCTGGTGAACTAATGTGATTTTTGGTGGGTGTTGATGAGCCTTGTTTTGCCATATTACCAGGGTTGGTTTTCTAGTTCCATCCTATTTGGGTAGGCTCTGTCAGAAGGAAGGTCTAGGGCTGAATGCTGTTGTTCAAATTTCTGGTGCACAGGGTGTTCCCTTGATGTAGTACTCTCCCCTTGTCCTGTAGTTGTGGCTTTCTGTGAGCCGAACTGCAACGACTGTTGTCTCTCCTCTGGGTTTAACCATCCAGTGAGTCTACCTGGCACCATGCTAGTATTGGGGGTTTCTGCACAGTCCTGTGATGTGAACTGTCTATGGGTCTCTCAGCCATGGATACCAGCACCTGTTCCATTTGAGGTGGCGGAAGGTGCAATGAACTCCATGAGGGTTCTCAGTTTTGGTGATTTAATGCTCTATTTTTGTGCTGGTTGGCCTCTTGCCAAGAGGTGGCGCTTTCCAGAGAGCATCAGCTGTAGTAGTGCAGAGAGGGACCAGCGGTGGGCGAGGCCCTAGAATTCCCAAGATTATATGCCCTTTGTCTTCTGCTACCTGGGTGGGTAGGGAAGGACTGTGGGGGGGAGGGGGTGGAGTGGGGGAGGCTAGGCAGTAGGTCTTGCTGTGGCTGCTGTGGGGGATGGGGTGAGATTCCCAGGTCACTGGAGTTGGAGGATTATGGCTGCCTCTACTGAGTCATGCAGGTTGTCAAGGAAGTGGGGGAAAGCCAGCAGCTACAGGCCTCACCCAGCTCCCATGCAAACTGCAGGGCTGGTCTCACTCCCACCATGCCCCCCAAAAACAGCCCCAGATCTGTTTCCAGGCAGAGGGCGGGCTTGAAAACTTGCCCGAAGCTTTCACCTCCCAGAGTATTTGGGGTATCTCCCAGGTCCTGCAGGAGCAGTCAGCTTCCTTCAGAGAGTCTGAGGGTCCTCTCAGGATTGCTGGTTTGTTCCTGCAGTCGATCTGGAGCTAAAATTCACAATGCAAGCCTCCACATGCTGCTCTGTCCGGAGCTGCAATCTAGTCCTGCCGCCCATCCGCCATGATTCCTCTTTATACACAATCTACAGATTCAGTGTAATCACTATCAAAGTTCTAATGGCTGTTTTTGCAGAAATAAAAAAGTTGATCCTCAAATTCAAATGGAATTGCAAGGAGCTCCACATAGCCAAAATAATATTGAAAAAGAACAAAGTTGGAAGATTCATGCTTCCTGATTTCAAAACTCAATACAAGGTACAGAAATCAAAACAGCATGGTACTGGCTGGCATAAGGACAGACAGATAGACCAATACAGTAGAAATTGATATTCCAGAAATCATCCCATACATCTATATCCAATTGAGTTTTGACAAGGGTGCAAGACCATCAATGGGGAAATTGTTTCTTCAAGAAATAGCATTAGAAAACTGGATATTCACAAGCAAAAGAATGAAGATAAACCCCTACATCATACCATCTACAAAAATTAACTCAAAAGGAATCAATGACGTAAATATAAAAGCTAGAGCTATAAAACTTTTCTACAAAGCCATGGATGTCAATATTCACAACCTTGAATTTGACTATAGATAATTATGACACTAAAAGCACAAGTAACAAAAGAAAACAAACTTCATCAAAATTAAAATCTTTTGTCCACCAATAGACATTAAGAAGTTGTTGACAAGAAAACCTACAGATTAGGAGAACATATTTGCAAATCATATATCTATCTGATAAAAGTCTTATATCCAAAATATATCAAGAACTCTTAAACAAAAAGACAACCCAATTCAAAAATAGACAAAGGAATTGGATAGACATTTCTTCAAAGAACATATACAAATGGCCAAAAAGCATATAAAAAGATGCTCAACATATTAGTCATTAGAAAAATGCAAATCAAAACCACAATGAGATATCACTTCATACTTAAAAGGATAGTGTTATGAAATGAATTGTGTCCCTCAAATAAAGATATGTTGAAGTCCTAACTCCAACTACCTAAAAATGTGATCTTATTTGGAAATAGGGTATTTATAGAGGTAATCAAAATAAGGTCATTAAGGTAAGCCTTAATCCAATATTACCGGTATCCTCCTAAAAACAGGAAACTAGACAAAGACAGAATGCACAGAGGCAAGATGGTGAGAAGACATAAACGGAGGATGCCATGTGAAAATAAAGATAAAGATTGGAGTGATGCATCTACAAGTCAAAGATTGCCAACAAACCACCAGAAGCTGAGAAAAAGGCCTGGAACAGATTCTCTCTAACAGCTTTCAGAAGGGGCTAACCCTGCCAACACCTTAACTGCTGGCTTCCAAAACTGTGAGATACAGTTTTAAAGTCACCCACTTGGTGGAAACAACCCAGTGTCCATCAAAGGATGAATGGATAAACAAAATGTGGTTCAGACATACAATGGAGTATTATTCAGCCATTAAAAAGAGCAAAACACAAATGAACCTTGTAAACACGCTATATGAAGTAGGCCAGACAGTGTATGATGCTATTTTATGAAATATTCAGAATAGGTAAATCCATAGAGATAGAAAGCAGATTACTGGCTTCTCGGGGTGGCAGGAGGTGATTGTTTAATAGGTATGAGGTTTTCTTTGGGGGTGATGAAAAGGTTTGGAACTTGATAAAAATAGTAGTTGTAAAATATTGTGAATGTACTAAACGCACTGAATTGTACACTTTAAAATACTTATTTGTATGTTATATGACTTTCACCTCAATAAAAAAAGCAACCAGATCTTTTGAAAATATGTTACCATATATAATTTACATTTTGTGAATTATTCTCATCTTTATTTCACATTTGTCAGTGTTTCGAAAATGCATTATACATTTTCTTAAGTTTAGGTACATAAGAATTACCATTCACTTCACAGTGATGGCTTTCCATGAAAGAAGAAACCAAAAAGAATTTCAACTGAATTTAAAATAGAAGAATACTACAGAGAATCAGAACAATGTATTGTAAGAAACTTCAGCTTCAGTGTCAGGCATAGGTGTGAATTCTGGCCTTATCATATATTAGTTCTATGGTTCTGAGCAGTTTCTTGCCTTCTCCAAACCTCAGCTTTCTCATCTATAAAATAGGGATAATGTAGTGGTGGGAATCAAACGAGATACAGTTTATTTGTGTAAAGCCTCCATCACAATGCTTGGCAGAAGCAGGCCAAAAATAAAACAAACTACCATGACTTCAAATTGTTCTATTTCCAGAGACAGATCAAGCACACATAAGAAAGAAAAACTATTAAGGAGTAATAGCATTCAGAGATTACAATAAAAGATGTTAACTTCATTGTGGCATATTACAATGAACTACCACCTTTAGATTAGTCTGTAGGCAGCAATTATTATTTATTTATTAAGCTCTGTGAGAATTAAATATATGGCCATAAGTGATTTAGTATAACAAAAAGACAATTTTCCTATAAACTTTATGTATTGTTTATTTATTTTTGGAGAGACGGAGTCTTGCTCTGTCTTCCAGGATGGAGTATAGTGGCACAATTATAGCTTACTGTAACTATTACTAGGCTCAAGTGATCTTCCTGCTTCAGCCTCCCAGATAGCTAGAACTACAGGTGTGCACCACCACAACCGTTATTTTTATTATTTTTTTAAAGGCAGGGTCTCCCTATGTTGCCTAGGGTGGTCTCCAACTCCTGGCTTCAAGCAATCCTCTCACCTCAGCCTTCCAAAGTGCTGGGATTACAGGCGTGAGCCACTGTGGCCAGCCCCAATTTTTCTATTAAAATAGGACATAGCACACTGTTACAAGTCTATGAAACAAAGTACAATTTGAAAATTTCATGTGCATCTTTCCACAACAGAAAATAATTTCTTCAGAGAAACAAACCATTTAAGACCAATGAGATATTTTACTGTCGATATTTTGAACACATATTCTTAATTTTTTTTTTTTTTTTTTTTTTTTTTGGAGACAGGGTCTCACTCTGTGGCCCAGGCTGGAGTGCACTGGCGCAATCATGGCTCACTCCATCCCTTGGGCTCAAGCAATCCAGCAATCCTCCCACCTCAGCCTCCTGCACAGATGACACTACAGGTGCATGCCTCCATGCCTGGCTAATCTTTGTATTTTTTTTGTAAAGACTGGGTTTTGCCATGTTACCCAGGCTGGTCTCGAACTCCTGGGCTCAAGCAATCCATAGGCCTTGGCTTCCCAAAGTGCTGGGATTCAGGCGTGAGCCACTGCGCCCAGTTCCAAAATTTCTGTATTTCAAAATATATATATTTCTATCATAAAATTGCAGGTTTTTAAAGGAAAAGCTGAAGTGGAAAATAAAAACTAAAAAAAAAAAAAAGTGTTTTTAGAATAATTAGAAACTTCAGACATCTAACTTAGGCAGAAACTATTGATAGACAGATACGATACTAAAACTAACAACACATTGAAAGGATTTTTAACTCACTGCCAATTTTGAAAGGAAATTAATGAAAGTAGTGAGATTAAAATGTACAACAATATTTTAAGGAGAAAAAGCTGAGGTACCAATAAGAAATGACCAATATAGATTGCATATCTATATATTATTCACTGGCCATCAGCTATGTATTCCTGAGAAATAATTTTTCAGTAGTCTTAAATTTCTGAACATTTTGCAAATAGAGGCAACAATGGCTTTTACTCCAGACCCCTTTTTCAAGGATGTTCATGTAACACAGTGCTCTCCAACCTTTTCGGAACCAGGGACCAGTTTCATGGAAGACAATTTTTCCACGGGCCAGGGTGGGGAGGTGGTTTCAGGATGAAACTGTTCCACCTCAAATCATCAGACATTAGTTCGATTCTCATAAGGAGCACACAACCTAGTTCCCTCGCATGCACAGTTCACAAAAGGGTTCGGGCTCCTATGAGAATCTAACATGGCCACTGATCTGACAGGAGGTGGAGCTCAGGCAGTAATGCTTGCTAGCCCTGGCTCACCCCTCCTGCTGTTCCTAACAGGCCATGGACCAGTACCAGTCCATGGCCCAGGGGTTGGGGACCTCTGATATAATGAACACCCCTGGAAGACAATAGTGCCTTCCACTGGATTAAAGAGGAGACATACGGCAGGAGAATTGCTTGAACCCAGGAGGTGGAGGTTGCAGTGAGCAGAGATCACGCCATTGCACTCCAGCCTGGGCAACAAGAGCGAAACTCTTTCTCAAAAAATTAATTAATTAAAAATAAATAATAAAAAAGAGTAGACATACTTACTATCCGTAATAAAAGGTTCAGATTCCCTAAACTCAGGGGTTCTCTCCTCTAACACAAGCCACTGCATGTGCAGGTAGTACCTGGCGTTCATGTTTCTCCGTGGGAAGTAGGGTTCAAGGAATGAATGCAAGAAAAGGCTGACATACTGCTATTGCTGGAATTGTCATGTCTTCTGCCAGAATCCATAAAAGTGTGGCAGCTAAGTTCTTAGCTTGCAAGTAGGGTAAAATCTCAGATCCTTCACAGTCCCTAACATGGACCAGATACTGTGCTAGGTACTGGGAGCTCAGAGGGATAAGGGTTAGAATTTCATACCCAAAAACCTTGCAGTCATCTAGTACTACTACTATTACTACCTATCCATTAGGCACACAACAAATTAACTTAAACTTCATTAATAACATTAAACTTTCTTTCCAACCTTTAATCAAAGTAATGCATGTAAGGAAAAAAAAACTGAAGTACATTACGGCTTATTATTAAAATCAACAGTTCTCATATCACATTTCTTCCCACTGTTTGGTTACTTCCCAAGAGGCAATTACTTTAACCATTTCCATTTTTTATTACATAGGATGTTGTCTATGTCACTCTAAATTATATGTTTATACTTTGAGTTCCTGATATAAACTTAATCTACTGCATTTTTATTAGGAAAAGTAAACATTTTGGCTCATTATGCTACTTACCATCTACCCTTTTCTTTTTCCCCCATTAAAAAATAATAATAATAAGTGGTTCACATCTGTAATCCCAGCACTTTGGGACGCCAAGGCAACAGGACTGCTTGAGCCATGAGTTCAAGACCAGCCTAGGCAACATAGCAAGACCTCTATCTCTACAAAAAAGTAAAAAATTAGCTGGGCATGGTGATGTGCACCTGTAACACCAGCTACTTATAAGACTGAGGCAAGAGGATCACTTAGGCCCAGGAGTTTGAGGTTGCAATAAGATTTGATCACACTACTGCACGCCAGCCTGTGTGACAGAGCAACACCCAATTAAAAAAAAAGAAAGAAAGAAGAAACAAAAAAAGAAAAAAATTAAGGTATAATTTCCATACAGTAAAATATATCCCCTTTTTACTCAGGGACTAAGATTTTTTCTAAAAAAGTAAAGAAAGTTTTTAAATAAAATATATTTCCTTTTATCATAGTTCTGTAAAATTTGACAAATTCAGTTTTGATATTTGCAATCAAGACAGATCATTCCCATTACCCAAAAATATTTCCCCTGTCCTTTATAACTAACACCTCTCCTGCTCCCAGCAATCACTCTGTACCTGTAGATTTGTCATACAAATGGAACTAGACACTATAGTGCTTTTGAGTCTGACTTCTTTCATCTGGTATAATGCATTTGAGAACCTTACATGTCAATGGGTGTATCAGTAATTTGTTCCTTTCTATTGACAACTAATATTCCATTGTATGACTATACCACAATTTGTTTATTCAATCACACACTGAAGAACATCTGGGTTGTTTCTAGTTTTTGGCAATTATGAATAATGCCTACACTATAAACACTTAGGAATAGATTTTTATGTGGACTTACACTTTTATTTCAATTCTATAAATACTAGTTACAGGTATCACTGTGTCACATAGCATGTGTAAGCTTCACTTTATAAGAAATTACCACACTGCTTTTCAAAGTGGCTCTTCCACTTGCATTTCCTCCAGTATTGTATGAGACTTTCAGTTGCTCTGCATCCTCACCACCACTTAGTATTGCTAGATTTTTTTAAATTAGACCAATTCTATTTGAGATATCATGGTATTCATTGTAATTTTAAATTTCATTTCACTAATGAGCTATTTACTTTTTCATGTGCTTATATTTACCATTCATACTTTTTCTTTGGTGAATTGTCTACTCCCATTTTAAAAACTGTTTTCTAATTACTGAGTTTTGAGAGTTCTTTATATCATTTGGATTCACATCTTTTATGAAATATATGATTTGCAAATATTTTCTTCCAGTCTGTGGCTTATCTTGCTCTCTTAAAGCTGTGTTTTGCAGAGCAAAATTTTTAATTTTGGTAAAGTCTAATTTATCACTATTTTCTTTCAGGGAACACACCAAACCCAAGGTCGTGCAGATATTCTGTTTTCTTCTATAAGTTTCACATTTTACAGTTACTTAGTTCTATAATCAATTTTTATAATTTTTATATAAGCTGGGAGGTATATGTCTAGGCTTTTTGCATTTGGATATCCAATTGTTCTAGATCTACTTGTTCTAGAACTCTAGAGTTGTTCTGGAACTCTGCATTACCATTTATTATATTGCCCTGGCACCTTTGTTTAAAAATCAGTTGCCCATATATATGTGGGTCTATTTCTGAACTCTATTCTGTCCAATTAATCTGTCTTCATCATTTCCCTAATACCACACCAACTAAATTACAATAGTTTTCAATAAGTCTTGAAATCAAGAAACATGTGTCTCCACTTTGTTTTTTATTTTCATCAGTCTTTCACATAAAGATCTTGTGTATATTTTGGATTTCTGGTACTATTGTATATGATATTAGGTTGCTAAAAAAGTATTTGCGGTAAAAGCCACAATTATGTTTGCAGCAACCTAATACTTTCTGAAATGTTTAATTTCCAATTGTTCACTGTAAGAAACAGAATTGATTTTTGTATATTGAGTTAGTATCCTGCCACCTACTAGTTACAGTAGCATCTTGCTAGGTTCTTTGAGATTTTTTTTTTACATTGATAATCACTTTGAGAATAGAAAAAGGTTCTCTTTCCTCTTTTCTAATCTTTTGTTTGTTTTTCTTTCTTTATTGCTCTGCTTTAAATCCTGCTTTATAGGATTTCACATTATTTACATTTGTAATGGATTTTGAAGACCTAGACTATGATCTACCTGAGTTACTATTTCATGTCTCCTGTTGTTGGGTAACATGTTCTACAGATGTTAACTAGGTAAAGTTGGTTGACAGGTGAAGTTGGTTGACAGTATTATTTAAGGCTTCTGTATCTTTCCTGACTTTCTGCCTGCTTATTCTGTTAATTATTAAGAGGAGTGCTGAAGTCTCCAAATATAACTGTGGATTTGTCTAGTTCTCTTTTCAATTCTCTGTTATTAATTCATGTATTTTGAAGCTCTGTTGGGGCATAAATATTTACAATTTTTATATCATGTTGGTGAATTGACTGCTGTGTATTCCTCTTTTTGGGGAGGAGAGGGGAATAAATGCAGGGGTAACCACTTTCTTTGGTCATATTCTGTTTAATTGCTGTTTCTTAAGCTGGATACCAAGCTCATTAATTTTCAGTGATTTTGTAACACTATTAAGGTTAATTAAAAAGGAAAATGAAATGTGATCCTACAAGGATGCTTTGTAAAAGAAAAAAAAAAAAAAATCAGCAATGCCAGCTGAGTCACAATGATCCCTTTTCTGATTACCAACATTTTGATTACTTAAAACATCTATTTCTTGGCCAGGTGTGGTGGCTCACACCTGTAATCCCAGTGCTTTGGGAGGCCGAGGCAGGCAGATCACCCAAGTGAAACCTCATCTCTACAAAAATACAAAAATTAGCTGGGCATGGTGGAGGGTGCCTGTAATCCTAGCTACTCAGGACGCTGAGGCGGGAGAGTCGCGTGAACTGGTGGTTGCAGTGAGCCGAGATTGCACCATTGCACTCCAGCCTGGAAGACAGAGTGAGACTCTCCCTCAAAAAAAAAAAAAAAAAATCTGTTTCCTATAGTTGAAGGTATCTTTTTCAAGTAGTTTTCTCTGAGATAAAAACAACCACAATGAGTTCTACCTTACATACATTTTAATGATGTTTTTCTTAACTCTCATTCAATATTTTCATGTACACTTGGAGTTTTCAAGATCTAATCTGCACTTAGGCCACCCTGCAAAATTCAACCTTATCAAAATGTTTTACATGGAATTTTCATCCATTAACTCTCTGCCCTTTAGAATACAGTCCACCAGCTGCTTCACTTTAGTGAGATCCACTCAATAAAGACATCAAATAAAAGCAAAATATTATTTACAGCTTGCCCGCATGCACTATACATCTGTGTTCATCTCAGATAAAAGGTTACAATGCAGGTCTAAAGGGTAATGTGAAAATTACTAACCAGCATCAGCTAAGTAAGGGGTATACTTACGGATCAAGGGCAAATGGAGAAATACAGTGGAGTCAAAAGCAAAGAATATACAAACATGGTCATTACTACTAACTATAAACATTAGTTTTCTTGAGATAATGTTAATATATTAAGATTTTTTTTTAAAGGAGATTCTTTATGACTGCTAAAAAACACCTCTAATTTCTTCTAGATTCCCTATCACATTTGTTGGTGGTAGTTTCTAACCTTTTCTATAACCAGAATATCATTCATAACCCCTTTACCCTCCAGCTGATGACCTTTATTTACAAGGAAGAGTAAGACCAGTTGATACACTCCATCAACTTCCCTTTGCTGTGTCTTAACTATTTCCTCTATATTCTCACATTGCTGAGGGGTATGCCTTTCTCTGTCACCATCCTTTGGTTCCAGTATATATCGTCCTTCCTCCAGTAAGTTACTTTTTCACTTGTGTCTTTTATTTGCCTCTCTCTGCATACTACCATGCACACTCTAGGATCCACCTCATACCTAAATATGCCCATTCACTCTTCCAACATTTTAAAAGCACCTAACAAGTGTAACTCATTGGATTACTATGAGACAGAAAGTTAAGTAAAAATCCAGTCCTCCTTTCAGGAAACTCACAAACTATTGGAAAAGATGAACAGGTAAACAAATAATTACAATCAAGTGTAACAAATGTTAAGAGCAAAGGCATGTACAGTACATAGTATAAATGAAAGAGAGCTTAATTCTGCTTGGTTAGAGAGGGATTTTCTTTCTTTTATATCTTCATCAAGCCCACCCTCTCTGACAGTTCTTTTCTTCTCCTCGTCCTACAGATAGGCTCAGGTCTTAAACCCAGAAATGAACAATCCCATGATGCTTAAGCGAATACCACTCTAGCATCCCCTTTACTGGCACTGTTTGTTTTTCTTGAGACAGGGTCTCACTCCATTGTCAATGCTGGAGTGCAGTGGCATGATCACGGCTCCCTGTAGCCTCAACTTCTTGGGCTCAGGTGATTCTTCCACCCCAGCCTCCTGAGTAGCTGAGGCTACAGTTGCACGCCACCACACTCTGCTAATTTTTTGTATTTTTTGTAGAGACAGGTTTTTGCAATGTTACCCACGCTGGTCTTGAATGCCTGGGCTCAGCAATCTGCCTGCCTCAGCCTCCCTAAGTGCTAGCATTACAGGTACGAGCCCCTGCACCTGGCCTGATACATTTTTTGAAAAGGTTATTTACTGTCTTTCTTTCATTAATTTTTTAAGTATAATCTTGTTTTTGGTTTCCACCATTTTACTGACACCTCACCAAAGTCAAAGTCAAAGAATCCTCTCAGCATATCCAACCACCTTTTCTCAGTTCTCTTCATGAAAAAAATTTCTGCTACAAGGGTCTCTGTGGAACTTATTCTCTTCTCAAAGTTTTCTCCTTGACTTTTGTGATACTTCACTTTCCTAATGTATTTTCTCCCTCTCTCCCCATTTCTATTCAGTCTTCATTGATCCCACCTCCTTTTAATGCTTGACAGAGAGAAGGACTGGCCAAGATGACATTTTGAAACACAGCTTTTGACTCCCTACCTCTTCTCTCCCCCAGCAAACTCATGATAATAAGCTCTAAAGTAGAGTGGAGTTCAGGAAAAAAAAAAAAAAAAAATAAGCATCAGAAAGCCTGGCTTCAATTTTTGGTTCTACCACTGACTTCCTACCTGTGCATCATGACATGTCACATCCTAGGACTCCATAAAAGAGAATGGCTTTCTCCCTATGCTACAATTCTAACTGAAAAGACCACCAGATTTCTAGTCCTAAATTCCCTAATGCCCCAAACCCACATTAATACCATTTAAATGCAGACATAATATATTAACATAGAAATGTTAAGAACTTGTTTTCAAAAAGGTGATTATTTACGATTGCTTAAAAACAAACCAAAAAAAAAAAAGCCACTAATTCTTTATTTCCAGATTCCCTATCAAATTTGTTAGCAGCAGTTTTTAACCACTAAAATTAAGTCACTCAAACCAAAACCAACTATACTTCCTTTAAGTTACCTATTAGTGTTTATGTATTGGTTATCCTAAGCTTGAAATCCTAATACTCCTACAGTCTTTCATTTGTGCATTCTCTCTCCCTAATTCCCAATCTTAGTGCAAGGCCTAATTCAAAGGGCATCTCTTCCATAAAGGGTTCCTTGACCTCTTCAGCTGGTTATAATCTTTCCCTCATCAGAAGACCAAAGACAGTCTATGTGTACCTCTCTTGACACTTGGTTTATGTTTTTTTTTTTTTCAGACACTGGTTTTGTGGGAGCAGGATTTACATCTGATTCTTCCTTGCATACCCCATGGCACCTTGAACACTGCTTTGCTTGAAGTACTAAAAAACTATGCAAGGTTTGTTATCTAAACTTTGGACACAGAAGAAGCAGTAAAGTTGTCTAGAGTAATGATTTTCTTTAAATAAAAATAACAATTTAAAGATGTATGATGATTTAGATGTTCTAACTCTAAAATATATAATGTTCTTCTTAAGCTAAGGAAGCAGAAGCTCTTCCCCAATTCCTTCAAAATTCCAGTAAACTTGAAAGCACACTATAGAAAACAGTCTTTGCTATGTCACAATATTAATTTTTTTAAGGTAGACTGACTAAAATGTAGTCTTTGACATTTGGTTTTACATATTTGAGCATTTCCATTGTTCATAAGACAAAGTATTTTGACAAACGATTAGGTCTACCATCAGAAGTGTAGATGACACACAGCAGTAACTGATGCCTATCAGAACTTTCAGCCAGTACATACTACATTATCATCTGCTCAGAAAGCAATTTCCCAAAATGAAATATGCTGTCATTAATTTTCAGCTTCATTAATAAGCTCCATGCATTCCTCAAAAATTTTATTTTTAAAGATGTAGTCCTCAGGTGAGACAGTAAAACAAATTGAGGTGGGGGGGATGGTTTCCAGCTTCCTTTATGATTAGGAAAAACAAAAATGCAGCTTAGCAGACAGAAGAACTAGAATTTCCAAAGAGTCTAAACCAGGTAAGTCAAGGTTTTAACTTAATTCGTCTTGAAGACAAGATGTCTGGTGTGAGGCCTGACAAGTAGTACACAGCATCATGCAAGAACATTAAATAAAACCAAGAGATCTGTCTGAGACCTCGTTACTGCAGATGCAGAGAGAAGAATATGACCTACCTGGCTTATCCCTCCAGGAGAGATCTTGTATGACTGCAACTTTTGCTTCAGCAGCTCTGGATCACTGTGACGGAATGGGCACCCTGACAACAGAAAATAAGCCAGCACACAAACAAGGTTATTTACCCACAACTTAGTACAATACCACACTCGAGAGACCATCTAAGCTCCCCTTAATTGTCTAACAGCTTATTAATAAAAAAGGTAATTGCCCATGGGTGCAACTGCTTTCCTCTTTTTATCTAAATGATTACTTAGCTGTATGGTTATCAGGGCACTCCAGGCTCAAGAGTTACATAAAACATTGCAGCATTCTCAGGCTAAGATGTCCATTCAACAGGAAGAGGGAAAATAACTTTAATTACACTCCTTGCTAACAAGCACAAATAATCACAAAATAGTTGCATAATAGTTTATTTTAAAACTTTATACAATCTTCTTATATTCTAGTCTAAAAATTATGTAAAAGCATATGAGAGAAGGTAGATAATGTAAACAAAATGAAAAACATGCAAACTCTGAGAAAGAAAAAAATTCAACATCATTTTCAAATGTAAATTATATGCCTATTTCCTAAAGCATAGAATCTATAAAAATGTAAAAGAATCATGGATGGAAATCAGATGAAAAAATAAACTATTTCATAGAAAAACAACATATAGTGGATACATGTCATCTCTATATTATTTCATGAAAAATAAAGATAGACCACTAGAAATATTCACATAAATAAGAATACAGAAGAATTTGAAATATAAAAGTTGTTTTAGGACAAAATCTAGAAATTTTTAGATATCTTGATAAGAAACTGCAATGGTAAGTCAAAATACTTATTAAAAATTTAATACAGAAAAGTCTTTTTTTTTTCAGTCTTACAGATGATAGATCTGTAAATTAATTAGAAATAATTGTGCATTTTTCACGAATTAGAAAATCTAGAGGAAATGACTAAGTTCCAGGAAACATACAACCTTCGGAGACTGAAGCAGGAAGAAAGTGAAAATCTGAACAGACCAATAATGAGGTCTGAAACTGAATCAGGAATAAAAAACCTATAAACCAGAAAAAGCCCTGGACCAGGTAGATTCACAGCCAAATTCTCCTACATGTACAAAGAAGAATTGGTACCAATCCTACTAAAACTATTCCAAAAAACTGAGGAGGGGGGGACTCCCCACATTAACTCAATTTATGAAGCCAGCATCACCCTGATACCAAAATCTGGCTGAGACACAATGAAAAAAAGAAAACTTCTGGCCAATATCTCTGATGACCATAGAATCAAAAATTCTCAACAAAATACTAGCAAACTGAATCCAGCAGCACATCAAAAAGCTAATTCACCATGATCAAATAGGCTTTATTTCTGGGATGCAAGTCTGACTCAACATATGCAAATCAATAAAAGCGATTCACCACATAAACAGAATTAAAAACAAAAACAGTATTTTCTCAATAGAATGAAAAAGCTTTCAATAAAATCCAATATCCCGGCCAGGTGCAGTGGCTCACGCCTGTAATCCCAGCATTTTGGAAGGCCGAGGTGGGCGGATCACAAGGTCAGGAGATCAAGACCATCCCGGCTAACACGGTGAAACCCCATCTCTACTAAAAATATAAAAAATTAACTGAGCATGGTGGCAGACCCCTGTAGTCCCAGCTACTTGGGAGGCTGAGGCAGGAGAATGGCATGAACCCGGGAAGCAAAGCTTTCAGTGAGCCGAGATCGCGCCCCTGCACTCCATCCTGGGCGACAGAGCGAGACTCTGTCTCAAAAAAAATTAATAAATAAAAAATAAAACATCCAATATCCCTTCATGATAAAAACCCTCAAAAAACTAGACACCAAAGGAATATACCTCAAAATAATAAGAACTATCTAAGAGAAACCCACAGCCAATATCATACCGAATGGGCCAAAGCTCAAACCATTCCCCTTGAGAATGGGAACAAGACAAGGATGCCCACTCTCACCACTCTTACTCAAAATACTACTGGGAGTCCTACCAGAGCAATCAGGCAAAAGAAAGAAAGAAAAGATATCCAAGTAGGTAAAGAAGTCAAACTATCTTTGTTTACTGATGATATGATTCTATACCTAGAAAACCCTAAAGAATGCACCAAAAGCCTCCTAGAATTAATAAATGACTTCAGCAAAGTTTCAGGATACAAAATTAATATACTAAAATCAGTAGCATTTCTTTTTTTTGAGACAGTCTCACTCCATCACCCAGTACAGTGGTGCCATCTCAGCTAAATGCAACCTCTGTTTCCTGAGTAGCTGGAATTACAGGCGCACGCCACCATGCCTGACTACTTTTTGTTTTACTTTTTAATTTTAGTAGAAATGAGGTTTCACCATGTTGGCCAGGCTGGTCTTGAACTCCTGACCTCAAGTGATCTACCCGTGTTGGCCTCCCAAAGTGCTAGGACTACAGGCATGATCCACCACACCCGGTCTTAAAAATCAGTAGCATTTCTATATACCAACAATGTTCAAGCTGACAGCCAAATCAAAAACACAATTCTGTTTACAGTAGCCACCAAAAAATAAATAAATAAAATATTTAGGAATACATCTAAGTGAGGAAGTGAAAGATCTCTACAAGGAGAACTACAAAACGCTGCTGAATGAAATCAGAGACAACACAAACAGAAAAACATTCCATGCTCATGGACTGGAAGAATCAGTATCATTAAAATGGCCATACCACCCTAAGTAATGTACAGATTCAATGCTATTCCTATCAAACTACTAATGTCATTTTTCACAGAATAAGAAAACAACTATTCTAAAATTCATATGGAACTAAAAAAGAGCCTAAATGACCAAA
The DNA here is from genome assembly GCF_002776525.5 of Piliocolobus tephrosceles. Classification (NCBI taxonomy): domain Eukaryota; kingdom Metazoa; phylum Chordata; class Mammalia; order Primates; family Cercopithecidae; genus Piliocolobus; species Piliocolobus tephrosceles. Next base: position 111,424,798 of record NC_045438.1, read on the forward strand.
GCAATCCTAAGCAAAAGGAACAAAGCCAGAGGCATCAGGCCGGGCGCAGTGGCTCACGCCTGTAATCCCAGCACTTTGGGAGGCTGAGGCGGGCAGATCATGAGGTCAGGAGATCGAGACCATGGTGAAACCTCGTCTCTACTAAAAATACAAAAAATTAGCCAAGCGTGGTGGAGGGCGCCTGTAGTCCCAGCTACATGGGAGGCTGAGGCAGGAGAGTGGCCTGAACCCGGGAGGCGGAGCTTGCAGTGAGCCGAGATCACGCCACTGCGCTCCAGCCTGGGCCACAGAATGAGACTCTGTCTCAAAAAAAAAAAGCCAGAAGTATCACTCTACCTAACTCCAAACTATACTATAAGGCTATTATAACCAAAACAGCATGGTACTGGTACGAAAACAGACACATAGACTAATGAACCAGAATAGAGAATCAGAAATAAGACAGCATACCTACAACTATCTGACCTTCAACAAAGTCAATAAAAATAGGCAATGGAGAAAGGACTCCCCATTCAATAAATGTGTTAGAATAACCAGCTAGCAGAGAGATGAAAATTCTAAGAATAAAAAAGAAATGCTAGGGATCAAAAACACTGTAACAGAAATGAAGAATGTCTTCAATGGGTTCATCAGTAGACTGGACATGACTGGGGAAAATCCGTGGATCTTGTGGATATGACAAATAGAAACTTCTGAAACTAAAAAGCAAAGAGAAAAAAAAAAATAAAAATAAAAAAAATAAAAAAATAAAAATAAAAAAAAAAAAAAACACAATACCCAAGAACTGTGGAACAACTATAAAAGGTAGAACGCATGTGTAACTGAAATCCCAAAAGGCGAAAAAAGACAGAAAAGAACAGAAGCACAGATGGGGAGAAAACATTTGCAAAAGACAAATCTGATAAAGTACTGTTATGCAAAATATACAGTGAACTCTTGAAATTCAGCAATAAGAAAACGGCCTAATTTTAAAACAGGCAGAAGACCTGAATAGACATTTCACCGAAGAAGATATGCAGAAGCCAAGTAAGCTTATGAAAAGACTTCAACATAATGCCAGTAGGGTACTGTAAATGGAAACAACAAAGAAATACCACTACACATCTATCAGAATGGCCAAAATCCAAAACATGACACCACCAAAAGCTGGTAAGAATTTGCAGTGACAAGAACTCTCAATCATTGCTGGTGGGAATGAAAAATGGTACAGTCACTGTGCCACTTTATGATCCAGTAATCATGTGACTTGGTATTAACCCAAATGAAATGATAACTTCTATCTACATAAAAACCTGCACACAGATATTTACAGCAGGTTATTCATAATTGCCAAAACTTGGAAGCAACCAAGATGTTCTTCAGAAGGTCAATGAATAAATAATCTGTATGCATATAGACAATGGGATATCATTCAGTGCAAAAAATAAATCCATTAACAAGCCATGAAAAGACATAAAGGAAACTTAAATGCATGTTACCAAGTTCAGAAGTCAATTTGAAAAGGCTATATGCTGTATGATGACATTCTGTAAAAAGGTGCAACTATGGAGACAGTTAAAAGATCAGTGGTTGCCAGAGATCAAGGGAAGAAAAGAATGAATAGGTAAAACACAAGATTTTTATGGCGGTGCAACTATTCTGTAGAATACTACAATGGTAGATACATGTCATTATAAATTTGGCCAAACCCATGTGATATACAGCACCAAGAATTCACCCTAATGTAAACTAGGAACTTTGGATGATAAAGATGTGTCAATGTAAGTTCATCGATTGTAATACATACATACACCAGTGTGGTGTGGGATATTGACAGTGAGGGAGGTTGTGCGTGTGTTGGGGTGTGGAAGTATATGGGAACTCTGAACTTCCCACATGATTTTGCTGTGAACCTAAAACAGCTCTAAAAAATTAAGTTTATTACTTTTTAAAAAAGGGATAAGTAAATGTTTCCAACAAATAATGAGTTCATTGAGTGCTAAGTATAATATTCCTTGACTGACAGAGTTGAACTTAGAAACAAAATAATAACAGAATGCACTGGGATAACAAGATACAACTTAACAGAAATAAAGTTTTGCATTTAAGCTAATGAAAACCAACTAATTAAGAGACAAATGCTAGAACCTGGAAATTTGCAGACAAATCCCTAGGAGTTTTACTTGGCCACAAGCTTAATCATAAGTTGACTGCCTGATATGGCTGCTAGGCTAAAAAAAAGCTTCAGGCTTCCTCAACAAAAGTATCTGGATCCATGGCTTTCAAACTTTAGAAAACATAAAACTCGGCCGGGCGCGGTGGCTCAAGCCTGTAATCCCAGCACTTTGGGAGGCCGAGACGGGCGGATCACAAGGTCAGGAGATCGAGACCATCCTGGCTAACACGGTGAAACCCCGTCTCTACTAAAAATACAAAAAAAAAATTAGCCGGGCGTGGCGGCGAGCGCTTGTAGTCCCAGCTACTTGGGAGGCTGAGGCAGGAGAATGGCGTGAACCCGCGAGGTGGAGCTTGCAGTGAGCCGGGATCGCGCCACTGCACTCCAGCCTGGGCAACTGAGCGAGACTCCGTCTCAAAAAAAAAGAAAGAAAACATAAAACTCACCCAGTGTAACTGCAAATAAAGTCTGATTTTATATGACTGAGGGTGAGCCCTGAGATTCTGCATTTCTAAAAAAATACCTCAAGGGACTCTAACGTAAGTGATAAAAACCACTCAATATATATTACCAGGCCGGGTGCAGTGGCTCACGCCCGTAGTCTCAGCACTTTGGGAGGCCGAGGCGGGCAGATCACCTGAGGCCCGCCAGCCTGGCCAACATGGCGAAACCCCATCTCTACTAAAAATACAAAAAATTAGCTGGGCATGGTGGCGGGTGCCTGTAATCCCAGCTACTCAGGAGGCTGACGCAGGAGAATTGCTTGAACCTGGGAGGCAGAGACTGCAGTGAGCTGAGATCGCACCATTGCCTCCAGCCTGGGCAACAAGAGCGAAACTCCATCTCAGAAAAAAAAAAAAAAATTATCTGTATCTACATATATAGATCTATCTATCTATAGAACTAGTGCTGGCCGCTTCTTCAGCTATTAACTAATGAATGTATAGGCATTTTTCAATGATTTGGACACATGGAATATCTTTCTAAAAATATTGTTTATGATTATTTGGTCTTTAACAGCCCGAAAGTGTGCAGTCTTTTAAAAAGTGTTTAAGATTCTAAAACAAAAGGAAGTTTTGACACATATTGTAGTAAGCTTTGATAATCCAGAAAATTTACTGATATGAACCATTAAATCATTCTTGGACATACCAGACAAATGAGATGTTCTGTTTTTCTTTTTAAATAACTCAGGCAAATTGATAGTTATGGCTGATACCACTTAATCTTTATTGGTTAATCAGATGATGGTGATAAGAAAAAAACCTCACACTTTTCCTTAGTAGTTAGCCTTTGGAAAATTAATGAATCTACCATTCCAAAATTAGAATATTCTAATTTCAAAAAGCTTTGTAAAACTTATATCAGCCCTCTAAGACACTTGCAGAACACTGCAGAAGATGAGGGAGACAGAGAACAGCAGGAAGGAGGAGAGAGAGAACTGAAAAGCCTAATCCAGCACAAACTGAAGTGCAGCTGAATGAATTTCTCTTGCCTGACCTAGTTCAGTAATAAGACAAATTGCTCTAAGAGTAATGGAGCTCTAGCTTGACAGTGATGACTGACATAAGCTACAAACTAGCTCCTGACAATAATGCAAAAAGCCACTACATTGTTTCAGGGTTTCCAACAGAGCTCTCGGATTTCTGTACTTTGCCAACATATCCAGCGGAGGCACTTACCATGATAATCCCCTTGGCTTGGTGGATTGGATAGAATAATCTTCAAGCAACTGAAAGGTGTATAGTCTGTCCTCTTGCCTTCCTTTCCAAAGCTATGACGGATGTTGTAAGAGTAACCTTTATCAAACTGATTGGGAGAAAATGGAAAAAGAGACAAAGTCAGCCAATGATTATACTAGTGAGGTCAGCAAAGCAAGCTAAAATCAAAGAGTGCAAAGTGATGTTTTCTAGAATAAATTCAGCATTCACGGGCAGATGTACATTCATGCCATATATATTATTTAGATCCTTTATGATACAAATAATTTCTTTTTTAAAAAAAAGGTACAAAACTTATAGAAAACAAATTTCTCAGGTAGAAGACAGCTAATGTTATCTATATGTTTAAAGATAAAGAAAATCTTTTCCTGACAAGAATAATCGATTTGCCCTTCTTAGTTTGATTCCAAAGATTATACTAGAAGAAAACCAGTTTAGCCTCTTTTCTATCCACCTTCCCCTAATTCTCCCTGAATTCCCATATCTACCCATTCTACTTCCTAAATGCCTATTAAAATAGTTAATCCTAGGCCAGGTGCAGTGGGTCATGCCTGTAATCCCTGCACTTTAGGAGGCTAAGACAAGAGGATCGCTTGAGCCCAGGAGTTCAAGACCAGCCTGGGCAACACAGTGAGACCCCATTGCTACAAAAAAAAAATTAAAAATTAGCTGGATGTGGGGGCATGCACCTGTGGTCTCAGCTACTCAGGAGCCTGAGGGAGAATTATCGATTGGGCTGTAGGGTTGAAGCTGCAGTGAGCCACGACTGTGCCACTGTACTTCAGCCTGGGCAACATAGTGAGATCCTGCCTCAAAATATCATCATCATCATCATCATCATCATCATCATCATCCCTTCCTCTGGATTTCCACTATACAAAATAGTCAACAAATGCTTAATGAATGAAGTACTACAACTGCCTCCTACCCAGAATCCTTGCCTCCATGTTCATAAAACAAGCTAATGGGACAGAAGGGATGTTGAATTGGGTCAGACAGGAGAACAAAAGGAACCAGCATATAATGAAAAGTGAACAGGTGCCAGGCATTTTGCTAGGAGCTTTTAAAAGTGTAATCCCATTTAATCATTTAGATCATCACAATTCCTCTATGATGCTATACTTGAGAAAACCGAAGTTCAAAGAATGAAGCAATGTGATGTACAACAGTTATTAAATGGTAGACATGTACAGACAAGTCTGATTCCAAAGCCCATGTTCTTCCCATAATACCACACTTCCTTAGTAATAAGAAATAAGATATTTAAAAATAGTAGCTTCCAGTTAAACCTTTTTAGGACGTAACTTCTCTCAGACTCCATTTTAAATGACACTTCGTTTTGAGGTCTAAAATCAGAAGTAATCTCTTCTTCCTATATATTTCAATAGTATTTTACCTATACTTATACCTATACTTTTCTAGAAGATTTATCTTCATATTTGATTCTTATGGCACTTCTTTTACGACACATTATCATGCTACTTTCTATTAATCACATATTCACATAGGTGATTGGTTCCTCCAGGACCATAAACTCTTTGAGGTAAGATCTGTCTATTGGATCTTTGCACCCACCTCAGTACCAGGATGCATGAAGGAAAAAATGTGAAGTACTCCTTTGTCTACTACAGCATTAGGAAGGCTATCATCCCATTATTCTGCTTCCATTAAATGTTTTCCAATGCCTGATGGTTGGTGACTTTTTAAATTTAATTTTTAATTTTTTTTTAGAGATAGAATATTGCTCTGTTGCCCTGACTGGAGTACAATGCCATGATCATAGCTCACTGTAACCTCAAACTCCTGGGCTCAAGTGATCTTCCCAACTCAGCCTCCTGGGTGACTAGGACTACAGGTGTGTGTCACCAGACAGGGTCCTGCTATGTTGCCCAGGCTGGTCTCAAACTCCTGGCCTCAAGCAATCCTCCCACCTTGGCCTCCTAAAGCCCTGGGATTGCAGATGTGAGCCACTATGCCAGGCCCTTGGTTGATGATTTTCTAATTCCACTACTACGTGACACTCATCTGGCATAAAAACCCATACCCCATTGGTCAACCAAAAGCAGACAATGTACCTTTGACAAGATATCTGGCAAGTGGTAATATTCAATACTGGTGGAATCTTGGACAAAAATCTAACTTTCCTGGGAAAGAGGTAGGGGTTAGGGTAGGTGTCCCACGTTAAGCGGTCATTTGGGCAAAAACTACAAACTGAAAACCAAGTTTCTAAAATGTATGGCAAATGACTGATTTAGTAAAAAATTTATCTTCTACTCTGAAAAAAAGACATGTTTGTTTAAAAGACAAACCTTGCCACTTTTATACTGGAGCACAATCTTAAACTACCACTCAGTGTTCTCTCAAGGCTGCCACAAACAGAATGATCAGAAGCTGTGAGTGGCTGTGGAGCACATCAAATGTTCCTACATGATACTTTAAGCAACACTTGTTAAATAGTGAGAAGCCAGATTGCCCAAATAACAAGTCATTTTCAAAGGGCAAAATCTTCAAGGTTCTCAGTCTAATAATTAGAGTGAAAGAGCTTATAGTTTTTACTGCCATGATTCTTTAACTTATAAAATGGATACTCTAGAAAGCTTACAGAATGATTACTTGGCAATTTTTCATACATGAAATTACTAAGCATAACACCAAAAAGTGTCATGTAGATAGGAATAAAAATAAAACAGATTATTTTGAATTTATAAATAATTATACATATTGGCAATGAACTAAAACTTAAATACAAAAGGTGGGCAGGCTGTATTTTGGAAAGCAGGTAAATCTCCCCTCTTTTAAGTGACCGCAAGACACTTCAGAGTTGCCCTTTGCTTGCTTTCTCTGGGCTCATACTAAGAGCAACACACATAGAGTAGGCTTTTTAAAGATCCCAGGCTTTGGGGGCAGAGAAACCTGGGAAAGAATCCCCGGCCTGTCCACTTATAAAGGGTGTTATTTCAATCCTCAATTTTCCTAATCTATAGGGACAGTAATATTAATGCATTAAATTGCTATGAAGATAAAATTAAATTAAAACATTAAGCAGAGTACCTGTCACATCCTTTATTCTCAATAAATATTAGCTGCTATTGGTGAGGGGGAAAAAGGAAAATATTTTGGTGTCCTAGTTTAAACACTGACTGTGCTACTGCAAAAGACTTCTACTTCAGTAGATATTAACTGAACCTTTACCTAAAGGTTTAGGGAGGATAAAAGACTCACTGAACTATTCAATTACATTTCTAGTCATCTTAAGTCCCCCTTCTTCCAGCTCCTATCCACAACTCTAACTATTCATACAAACTGGCTCAAATGTCACTTCCTCTGTGGAATCTTCCCAAGCACCCAAGGCAGAAGACGTTGCTTCCTCAAAAGAATGCACAACAGCAGTTTGTACAGTGCTGTACCTTTCTTGTTGCAATGGAATTTATTTTTGTATTTATCACTTCTAAACTAGGAATGCTGTTAAGGGCAGGGACTTGGTTGTGTACTCCTCATAGCATGCCCACTCAGTATCTGATAAAACATCTACTCATAAGAGGTCTCAATAACCTTCACTTGAATGAAAGAGCAAATAAGCGGTAGCTGGCTGGAAAGATGAATGTATAAATATGCTTCAAGGGATTTTAACTTATCAGGATTAAAGAACTTCAAAACCTTGCCAAATCATTGCAAGTTTACACTGTTGTGCTATTTTGTTCTTCTGGATAGCTTTTCTTCTTCACTGGAACAACAACAACAAAGACTGAAAAAGTTTAAACGATGCCCTCTATAGAGTATAGTGGATACGTTAAAAGATAGTAAAAGTAATAAATTTTATTTTCTTTCAAAAACTGGCTCAGTATAGTGGGACTGGGCTGTCCAATACTTTAAGAGAATCAGAAAGAGAGTCAGAATAAGAGATAGGAAAATCTCTTGCTATTTTTTGTGTGAGATCTTTAAATTTGAGGTTATAACTGAAATATAGTGAAATGCACACATCTTAAGTCTATAGGATGATCAGTTTGGGCAAGTGACTATACCTATACAGCCCACACCCCTACCAGAAGATAGAACATTTCCATCAACCTGTAGAATTCCCTCTTGCTTCTTCTCAGTCAACATTCCCCTCCCTCCACAACCAGAAGCGACTACTGATCTGATTTTTGTCACCACAGATTAGTTTTAGCTATTCTATAACTTTGTATCAATGGAATCATACAGTATAAAGTATTTGTGTCTGGCTTCTTTCATGTCCTTTAATGCTTCTGAGATTTATCCTTGCCATTACATGTATTAGCAGTTTGTTCTTTTTCATTGCCGAGTAGTGTTCTACTGTATGGATATACCAGATCACTTGTCTAGGCTCTTGCTGATGGACACCTGGAGATGTGATATTGTGATACAATAAGAAATGTGTATTTGATCCCTGCTCCTGGTTCCTCGCAGAGAGTTCCCAAAACTCTTGTAATTTCCTGAGCAAGAGGGATGCTAGGTGTATCTTCCGTTCTAATATTTGGTCTGTGGCCCAAGTTTCTGACAGAGTTGCTAATCCCTTGGAACTTCCTGGGTATTGATAAGAGTGTCTTTTGTTCTAATGAGGTGACTCTTGGTGGGCTCCTGGATGGGTCTGGTCACCAGAAAGACCAAGCCATAATTAGAAGCCTGGAACTTTCAACCGCACTATCCTATCCTCCAGGAAAAGGAGGGGGCTGGAAAATGAGTTAATACGTGCTCAGCCTATGTGATGAAACCTCCATAAAAATCCCTAAACTGACCGTAAACTAGTTCAACCGTTGTGGAAGACAGTGTGGCGATTCCTCAAGGATCTAGAACTAGAAATACCATCTGACCCAGCAATCCCATTACTGAGTATATACCCAAAGGATTATAAATCATGCTGCTATAAAGACACATGCACACATATGTTTACTGCGTCATTATTCACAATAGCAAAGACTTGGAACCAACCCAAATGTCCATCAGTGACAGACTGGATTAAGAAAATGTGGCACATGTACACCATGGAATACCATGCAGCCATAAAGGATGAGTTCATGTCCTTTGTCGGGATATAGATGAAGCTGGAAACCATCATTCTCAGCAAAGTATCGCAAGGACAGAAAACCAAACACCACATGTTCTCACTCATAGGTGGGAATGAACAATGAGAACAGGTGGACACAGGGTGGGGAACATCACACACTGGGGCCTGTCGTGGGGTGGGGGGAGGGGGAGGGATAGCATTAGGAGATATATCTAATGTAAATGATGAGTTAATGGGTGCAGCACACCAACATGGCACACGTATACATATGTAACAAACCTGTACATTGTGCACATGTACCCTAGAACTTAAATTAAAAAAAAAAAATTCCCTAAACTACAGGGTTTGGAAAGCATCTGGGATGCCAAAGACATGGAGGTGATGGGAGGGTGGAACACCCAGAGAGGGCATGGAAGGTCCATGCCACTTCCCACATATCTTACCCAGAGTACTTCTTTGGCTGTTCACCTGTATCCCTTAAAACATCCTTTACAATAAACTGATAAATGTAAACATTTCCCTGAGTTCTGTGAGCTGCTCTCGCACATTACTGAACCTGAGAAGGGGGCTGTGGTAACCTCCCACTTGTGGCCAAACTGGTCAGAAGTTGTGGTAACCTGGGAACCTGCTGCTTGCAATTGGTATACGAAGTAGGGCACAGTCTTGTGGGACTGAGCTCTTAATCCATGAGAGATCTGCACGAGTTCTAGTTAGTGTCAGAAGTGAACTGAATATAGGCTATCCGGCTAGTGTCAGAGAATTGGTCAGTGTGGGAAAAATCCACACATCTCGTCAGTATACTCTCTGTGTTGAGTGTATAGTAGGAGAAAATTGGTTTTTTTCCTACCATACACACTGGGCTTCTACAGTTTTTGGCTATTCTCAATCAAGTGGCCATGAACATTCTTACATATAGCTTTTGTAGGTATACATTTTCATTTCTCTGGGATAGATACATAGAAGTGGAATTGCTGCCCAAAATTTTCCAGAGTAGTTGTACTATTTTATACCTCCACCAGCAATCACTGAGAGTTCCACATTCTCCCCAACATTTTATAAATCTTGGTAATTTTAGCCATTCTAGTGGGTAAGCAGTGGTATCTCACTTTGCATTTCCCTGATGACTAATGATGATGAGCACTTTTTCATGTGCTTTTTGACTAGTGATATTCCTTATTTTATGAAATGTCTGTTCAAATCTTAAAATTTTGATTGCCTTCTTCTAATTATTTAAATGTTGATTTAAAATTTTTAAATGTTGCTTGTCTTCTTTTAATTATTCCCTTATTTATATATTCTGGACACAAGCCCTTTGTCAAATATAACTGTAACAAAGGCTTATCTACTTGATGTTATCTTCTGATGAGCAGGTGTTATTTCTGATGAAGTCTAATTTATCAACTTTTTAATGGTAGTGCTGTGTCCTAAGATAAACTGGAAAGATATTTTTATGTTGTCCTTTAGAAACTGTAATGCTTTAGCTTTTAAGTCTAGGTCCTGATTCATCTCAAGTTAATTTTTGTCTGTGGTGTAAGGTAGGAATCAAAGTTCTTTTATTCTGCATGTGGAAAAGCACCTTTCCAACACCATATGTTGAAGACACTTTCTTTTTCCCATTAAATCACTTTGACATCCTCATCAAATTTGACCACATATGTGTAGTTCTATTTTTGGACTCTGACTAGATCAGATCCAATTGGATCCCATTGATCTACATGTCTGTCCTTTAGCCAATGACACACTGTCTTGATTACAATAGCTTTAGAGTAACTTTCAAAGATAAGTAAGTCCTACTGTGTTCATTTTCAAGATTATTTTGGCTATTTTACGTCCTTGCATTTCCATATAAATTTTAGAATCAGTTTGCCAATTTCTTTGGAAAAGAGAATGCTGAAATTTTTAACAATCGGTAGTTTATGTCTTCACAACTGCTATCTGTCCACAAGTAATCAATAACCAGGAAAACAAATAGCATTTCAACGAAAACTCAAGAAAGAAGAAAAACTTTCAAGTCATCATTAATTTCACTGATGAAAACAAGGACATTAAAATTTCCAGCAAACCTTTTATAAACAACTTCTGTTTGTGTCTTTAGTCACAAACATGAACTATAGTCAATCTTTTTTGTGAAAACTTTTAGGTAGGAAATGAATTTAATTAGATACAAGATTTCAGTATGTTCATCACAAAATAGGGAAAGAACATTTTGGTAAGCTATTCTGTTAAAATAATGGAAAGCTAATCTCTCTAAAAGAGAAAAGAAAAGCTAAAAGCATTAACTTCCCTCTTCTTTCCAATTTATTTACTGCCTTTGTATACATATGTCTAAAATTTGGACCCTTCCAACTCTACTGGAAACAGGAAAAAATAAAAATAAATGAAACTTGGATCTTACTAAGCTTTCAAACTATCCATGTATTTATCAAACAAATTGTCCTCTCTGGTTTTCAAATTTACAAATTCAAGAAATACTGTACAGAGACAGTATTTACTTGGAGATACTTTTTAGCAAATACTTACTAGGTCTTCATATCCATGGCTCAAAGGAAAACCTCTAAGTATCCGATACGAAAAGAGGTAGGAAGGCCGGGCGCGGTGGTTCACTCCTGTAATCCCAATACTTTGGGAGGCCGATGCAGGTGGATCATCTGAGGTCAGGACTTCGAGACCAGCCTGGCCAACATGGTGAAACCCCATCTCTACAAATAATACAAAAATTAACTGGGTGTGGTGGCGCATGCCTGTAATCCCAGCTACTCAGAAGGCTGAAGCAGGAGAATCTCTTGAATCTGGGAGGCAGAGGTTGCAATGAGCCGAGACTGTGCCACTGCACTCCAGCCTGGGCGACAGAGTGAGACTCCATCTCAAAAAAAAAAAAAAAAAAAGGAGGTAGGAAGAAGTAAATATAAAACATACGTTTCTGTCTAGGCTCTTCCCTCCCACTCCATTCATTCAGCGTGGGGAAAGGCCAGGAAGTCAAGACAAGTCTGAAGGTGGGTAAGTGGCAGTTTGCAACCTTCCAAATTAGTCCAGACATCCCATCTGTGGCACTGGCAATATACCAATATGCATTTTTACCAAAGACAGCAGTAAGTTACTTTCAGAGGCATGATGTTAAATGATTGAACTCAAGAAAAACTGTAAAGCAGGCACACCTTTATCCAGTTCCAGCCCTGTTCTCAGAGCCTCTTTTATAACTTTGTCTTCTATCCCAGGCCCGCCCAGGGTCTAGTGACTTTATTATATTTTTTAAAGTACTTATGCCCAAATCTATTCAGACACTACGGTGTAAATATCTGTTTGCTGAGATGGACAATGCATGGTCTTCCTTAGAATAAAGTCTTTCCTACAATGAAAAAAAAAACACAACTAAATATTACTCCTATTTTCTTTTCTTTCTCTCTCTTTTTTTTTTTTCTTTTTTTTTGAGATGGAGTCTCACTCTGTCACCCAAGTGGAGAGCAGTGGTGTGATCTTGGTTCACTGCAACCTCTGCCTCCCAGGTTCAAGCCATTCTCCTGCTTCAGCCTCCTGAGTAGCTGGGTTACAAGTGCCCTCCACCATGCCCAGCTAATTTTTGTATTTTTCATAGAGACAGGGTTTCACCATGTTACATGTTGGCCAGGCTGGTCTTGAAGTCCTGACCTCAGGTGATCCACCCACCTCAGCCTCTCAAAGTGCTGGGATTGCAGGCGTGAGCCACCATGCCTGGCCTACTACTCCTATTTTCAAAGCCACAAAAACTTCATTATGCAAGGTCAGCTTGAACAATAAAGTGAAAATGGTTAAAAAGCATCCTTTAGAGAGAGATTTGTATTCAAAAAGGAACATCTTCTTGACCTAAATGAGGCAAAAGAGCCATGTATATGTGCACAGAAATCAGCATAAGGATATGGCATTTAAAAATTTTTAATTTTTAAACTTATTTTATTACACATGCAGGTTTGTTACACAGTTACATTGTGTGAAGCTGTTAGGGCTTTTAATGATCCCATCATCCAAGTAGTGAACAAAGTACCCAATAGGTAGTTTTCCAACCCTTCTTCTTCTCCCTCTCTCCTGGCTCTAGGTCCTCAGTGTCTATTATTCCCATATTTATGTCCACGTGTACCCAATGTTTAGCTCCTACTTATAAGTGAGAACATGCAGTATTTTATTTTCTGTTCCTGCGTTAATTCACGTAGGATAATGACCTCCAGCTGCATCTATGCTGCTGCAAAGGACATGATTTTTGTTCTTTATATGGCTGTGTAGTATTCCTTGGTGTATATGTACCACATTTTCTTTATCTAATCCACCTTTGATGGATATCCGGGTTGATTTCATGTCTTCTATTGTGAATAGTGCTGTGATAAACATAAAAGTGCAGGTGTCTTTTTGGTAGAACAATTTATTTTCCTTTGGGTATATACCTGGTTACGGGATTCCTGGGTGGAATGGTAATTCTATTTTAGTTTGAGGAATCTCCAAACTGGGGATTTCCTCAGGGGCTGAACTAATTTGCATTCTCGCCAGCAGTGTGTAAGCATTCCCTTTTCTCCACAATCTCGCCATCATCTGTTAATTTTCGGCTTTTTAATAACAGCCAGTTACAACATTGCTTCAGGAGAACACTTTCACCTTCTTTTTGGTGGCAGGTGTTTCTTACCTGCAAGAACTTGGACCTCTAACTTACATATTAAAAGAAACAAAGTGAGAGTCTGCTAAACTACAAAGTGACCTCATTATTACTCACCAGTGCCGAGAATTTAGCACGCCAAAATCATTAGAAGCAGGTCCTGTGAAGATTAGTTATCATAAGTACTAACAGAAACTCAAGCTCAGCATCAGGGTCACATATATAAGTGAACCTGCCAGGAGGAAAAGGGCATGAAACCATCCTATGGCCTTTTCTTAGCACACATTCTTGCTGTAATATTTGGAACTATTGATTATGTTGTCTTGAGTCCCTAGAGTCTTATGCATAATTTTAATAACCATAGTGATGTTATAGGCATTTAATATATGGCGCCCCCTTTTAAATTCTTATGTAACTAAATTACTCAATTACTATCTATTAATCTAAATTTGTAATCAGTCACCTATCCAAATACTTCCCTTTAACTCTTAACTTCCAACACAGTTTAACTCTTAGAGATCACTGGATCATCACACATATTCTAACCAAACAACACACCAAAGGAGATGTGGAGGCCCCAAGGAGTCCAGGAGGCAGTAAATACTAATGGTTGAAGTCAGATACTCACGTTTAAATATTGTCTCTACCGCATGCTAGCTGTGTGACCTTGGACAAGTTACTTAACTTCTCTGCAATAATTCCCTTTTATGTAAAAAAGGAGTTATACCTATCACATAGGGTTGGCTTGGAGATTAAATTAGCTCATTTTCATAAAGTATTTGGTATAGCATCCTACACACAGTGATAAAATGCTCTCCTTGACCAAACTTTGGTCAGGCTCTTCTGAATCCTCATTTCAACTAGGCCTTGAGCTTTGGACTTCTGTGTTCCTCTTTACATCACCCAGTTGTAACAGGAATCTTATAAAGTCAGTTAAGAAAGAACTCCCCAGATATTGAGATTACCCTCAATATCTGGTCAAATTCCTCACTGCCACCCTTTATATCTTATCACCCTGGCCAACCTGCAGCAACCTGTTAGTTCTGTTTAACCAGAATCCCCTTACCCGTGACGTTTCCTTCCTCTTAGTAGTTTTTCATCCACTGACCCCCCTACCCTGCTCTCTTGTCCATGCCATTTGGAATTAGGAATCCCCACGTGTGCATGCTCTCTATATGGAATTAAGCCCAGCTCTATACTGGAATACCTTCTTCTATTGCAGCTTTTCCTGAATAAAATCTGTTTTTGCCATTTTAACTACTATCTCTGATTTTTCTTTAACAGTTTTTGGTCCATGATTCATATCTGGATCTGAACCACCTCTGAACCCTTGGACACAATAACCAATCTCTCAGCACACACCAAGACTTTGTCTTCAGTCTGCTTGCTTTTTGGGTATCTGGTGGTGAGTGACTCCAATAAATGTCCATTGAAGCACAGTGAGGACAGATTTTGATTAAGATTCTGATTACATTGTCTGAAGCTGGGTTAGAGGCCCAGACTTGTTTGTTTGAAAGGCATCTACTCAGCTAGAAATCTTTCTTTCTGGGGCTCACTGTGTCAAGTAGACATTCACTCCCTGACTCCTGAGCCTGGCTCTTGGCTGGAAAATTCTTCCTGGATCTTTGTCTCCTGGGAAGGAGACTTTTCCTGGCTCTTTGTTTCCAGTGGAGATCCACTCCCCAACTCCTGGGCTGCAATTTTTTCCCTGCTCTTTATGAGGCCTCTCTCTTCTGTCTGTTTAATCCTGCTTCTCCCATGGGAACTTCTCAATGGAAACCTCACCTTATCAAATTCCTGCTTTGCCGCTATAGTTCCAATACTGTCTGCTCGCTTTCTCACTGGCAAAGCCTTACCAAAAACTCTCTTCAGCTAGGGTGGGGGCTCCTGGTATATCCCTAAATTAGTCCATCTAAAAAGGGCCCTAGAGCAAAAAGGAGCAAAGTTTTTGGATGCACAGTGGTCTGCTTATTTCACTTGGTATTAGGAAGCCAAAAAAACAGCTAAATAATTCAAATCTCAGTCAAACTATTGAGGCTCTTTCACACTGTCTTTAGAAACATTTTTCTGACTCAGTAAAGTTCCTAGAGCTTTCAACAGCACCTCCATATTCCCCTCCCAGCTCTCCTTTATAGCTTCCTCTCCCAAACTCTCTTCCACCATCTGCCCCTCCTCCAGCCCCTCACCTCCCTGTGACCATAAGGTTCACTAGCCCCCATCTCCTTCAGATGAAGCCCAGGACTAGCCAGTACCTGTTCCCCAGTGAGGCTAATAGAAGAGAGAACATTTAAACCTTGGTCTAGGTCTGAATTGCATCCTGTCACCAAATACTTTCCTGAACATAGAAAGGAAAGGGAAAGGCTTGTTGAACAATTTAGAATCATTCTAGGTGCATAC
The DNA here is from genome assembly GCF_002776525.5 of Piliocolobus tephrosceles. NCBI lineage: Eukaryota > Metazoa > Chordata > Mammalia > Primates > Cercopithecidae > Piliocolobus > Piliocolobus tephrosceles. The sequence goes on from NC_045438.1 coordinate 111,440,715, forward strand.
TCTCTGGCATTCCCTGATTTAAATCAACTTATCTGCCTGTTGGTTGAGCCTGGAAATGCCTCCCTTTGCTTTGAAAAAGCTAAATGGACCACTATTTCTGATGAACCTCAAGGGTCTCAGGCTACCCGATACCCCGAGGGAAGTAAGAAATTACTAGGAGCCATCTGTCAAATCTACCCCATTAAAATTGATTGGTCACGTATCTAACATTGTATATAACAAACTGATGAAACTGTGGCTATCACCATCAATTAAAGACAACATGGAAAGACAATTCAGGGGTGGAACTGACTTTCCAAACAGCCTCTGCTCAGGCCATGCAATCTTTTGTAAATAGTTTCAGGGCAGACCTCCATGACACATTACAGAAAAATAATATTAATTAACAAAATGTATACATGTCTAGGCTCCAGACATTAGCCCAAGAATATGAAAACATTATTTCAAAAACATTGGAAAATACACAATGCAAGCATGTGGCAATGCAGTTAAAACAACTGGAAAAACCTGAAAGTTTTAACTCACAGCAAGCTCCACAATGGAAGGCTCCCATTGATCTCAACAATGTGCTGATACCATGAGGAAAAACGACACTGGGCCTGGAATTGCCCAGTACTCAAGAGGAGGGAAAAACCCAAGTCCCTCTCCTCACCAGAGAATTGTCTATTTTCCTCCAGAGAAGCAAATGTCCCAATGCCCTCAACTACTACTAAACTCGCTGAAGAAATAATGCTACAAGTTAAAGGGCCTCCTACCACATCTCTCATCGATACCAGAACACATTCTACCCTCGCCATGACCTCGTTTCCTGCCCCCTTCCCCAGAGTCACCAAACTTGACCAGTGGTGGGTTTTGAGGCTTTGCCCCCAGCTCATCCTCCTATCTCTATGGGACCTCTTAAAGGTCAACATAATTTTCTACTCAGCTCCACTACCCCAGTAAACCTGTGTGGAAAGTATCTTCTCATGAATGGAGGTACAAAAATTCCTGCTGGACTCCTACCCACCCCTAAGTCTTTCTCTTCATGTCTATGTCCCCTGATGGTTTTGTCTGACTTCCCCCAAGCAGGGAGTTCCTTTGCCCACTTCAACCTATCTACTTAAATAAAGATTTAAGCAAACTATTAAAATTCTCTAAGGTATATGCGATACAGAACCCATATAAGGTAGAAACAGATCCTTCCAAGCCTCTCCCCAGGATTCCCCAATATCGTTTAAAACCACAAGGACTAGTGGTTGCTCTCCCTGATAATGAGAGGCTTATGACATAAGTCCCCACTTCTAATCCATGCATTACTCCCATGTGACTATTAAAAAGTCAAGTGGGAAAGGATATCAGTTCCTTCCTGGGATCTATCAATTACACTGTCAAGTCAAGATTTCCCTTGGTGCCTAATCCTAACACTATCCTGTCTGTTATCTCTTCCAACATGCAGTATTTCATGGAGATTCATTTGTGTTCTGCCTTTTTTTTTTTTTTTTTTTTTGAGACAGAGTCACTCTGTCGCCCAGGCTGGAATACAGTGGCTCGATCTCGGCTCACTGCAAATTCTGTCTCCTGGGTTCAAGCCATTCTCCTCCCTCACCCTCCCAAGTAGCTGGGATACAGGCATCTGCCACCCCGCCCAGCTAATTTTTTTGTATTTTTAGTAGAGACGGGGTTTCACTCGATCTCCTGACCTGGTAATCAACCAACCTCGGCCTCCCAAAGTGCTGGGATTAAAGGCTGTGTTCTGCCTTTTATAATATTCCCCTTCATAAAGAATCTCACTACTACTTTACCTTCACCTGGGAAAATAAACAATACACCTGGGTAGTTATGCCCCAACAATTTACTAAGGCCCTGCATATTTCCCATGAACCTATCTGATGTACTTAAAATTCCCAGAAGACTCCACTGTAATCCAATATGTAAATGACCTCCTTTTATGCACTTTCAGTTATGACAACTGCCTTTAGGATACTGAATACTTTAAGGCAATGGCAAGAAAGGACCACAAAGTTTCTAGAGGAAAAGTTTAATTATTCTGTGTGTTCAGTATCTGGGTCATGGTATTTCAGCTGCAGGTAAAATTATCTTCACAGGCAGAGCTTCTACTATTCATCATTTTCCTCTTCCTGAAACAAAATAACTGAGAGGTTTTTCGATCTTGTGGGCTATTACAGGATGTGGATACCTAATTTCTCATAGAGGGGTGATTGCCTTTAAGGTTCACAGCCTTCACTATGACTTTTCCTCATCTGAGATTGGTCTTCTCTTACATTTTTCTGTCCCTAAATTTAGGAGCTCCTTGTCCTCCCCCAGCTCTGCCTTTTCCTTATCTCTTAGCAAGACTATTCATCCACAGAGCCTTTGGCAAGCCTGGGCTGGACTAGTCATCACTTCCCATAATGCCACAGACTGAGGGTACTGTGCTTCCTTTCCTGTGGGCACATCTGGCATTTCCAAGATTCCTGTGAGAAATCAATTCCTATTTTGCTATAATCTTCCCTCTCTTTTCTTCTACCATTTAAAACCAAGACAAATACCCATTGTGAGAAAAACCTCTGAATATATTCCAGTCTATCCTTGCAAGGGTCATGTCCACTCCCAACATAATTTTACCATCGATTCTTTTCTGGGAACAAGCATTTGTCGTTACACTTCTCCAGCCATCATTAAATGCAACATAAAGCCTCCAAGCCACTATGGGTTCCTGGACATCCCTCATATGAATGGAAATGTCCCCACTTCCCCTCTCAGCCTAATTTCTGTAACCCAACCCAACCACACACAAACCACCTCCAACAAATCCTTTCTCAATCATCGAAATGTTTATTCTTTGGTCACCTTCAGCCATCAGATAATCATCGTATGACTCTGGGCTAGTTTCCAATGATTCTTATTCTGTCTGTGGAACTCAAACCTATTAGCTGTTACCAGCCAACTGGAATGGATCTTGCTACCTCTCTAATCAAACTAATCCCTTCATCTACTTGATTCCCCACAATTTCTTTCCTTTTTTAAAGTTATCTCTAAAACAATCACCCACTCCCTCCAGTTGCCCTCACTCTCACTATGAAAGCAAAAGAGGTATCCAGAACATCATAGGTTCTGTTGTAGGTGATCTTGGTTACTCAGGTGGTGACTTAGAAAAGACAGCTGCAGGGACTGGGCATAAGTTTTACCTATGATCTCAAGACATTAAGAAGTCTCAACAGATGGTTCAGCTGGTCTTTACCGAAAAGGAACTGAACACAAGATGGACTTAGATTGCCGAAAGAAAAGAATAATGCTTTATTTCCTTGAACAAAAGCAGCAACTGACAAGATGCCCTCCTTGGCCAAACTTTAGTCAGGCTCCTCAGAATCCTCTTCTTAACTAGGCCTTGACCTTTGGTTTCAATTTTGCATAGCACAGTTGTAGTAAGAATCTTGCAGTCAGTTTAGACAGAACCCCCTACCCTCAGTATCTGTTCACCTTCAATATTTGATCACCCTCAGTATCTAATCAAACTCCTCATTCCTGCACTCTCCAACACCCTCCTTGGTATCTCATCACTCAGCTGTCTTGAGCAAGAATCGTTTTAGGTTGGCTTACCCAGAATCCCCCCACTCCTTAAGTTTCTTTCCTCTCTGTAATTTTTCATATATTAATGCCATCTTGTTCTTTGGCTATAAATCCCCACTGGTCTATGCTGGATTCGGAATTGAACCCCGTTCTATACTGAGGTCTCTCTTCCCCTATTACAGTAGTAGTTCCTGAATAAAATCTGTTTTTGCCACTTTACTGTACGTACAGCTCTACTTCTCTTTAAAAAATAGTAAGCACTCAATACTTTCGAGTTACTAACATTACCAAGGTTGTCAGTTTTACTACTAACTAGGAAAAGCTATCTTGAGTAGGTCAGAGCTGGTGTGTTGTTCAATATTACTTAAATTACTTATGTTTTGCCGCCAGCTTCTTCATTAGAAAAACCTGCATCTAGTTACTCCCTCTAACTCCTCATAGGACCTTAAAAAAATCAGTTAAGCAATTTGAAGTTTGTAACACAGCTGGAAAACATTGCTTCTGTTACTCTAATTCAGCAAATTACCTCCTATGGTGTATTAAATATTCCTTTTACTGCTCTGTAAGAGTTAATTCATTTCTCATCGGTGAGAACTTTTCACAGGCTTATGAAGCAGCAAGGTGTTACAGAGATAACACAGATTTTGGTTCTAACTCTGCCACCTACTAGCTGAATTATGTTAGGCAATTATAAGTTACCTCAGTCTCTTTGTAGACTAAACTGTAAGTATATATTATCATACGCTACAATTATTTGTATAAAATTTGTAGAAACTAGTTTGTGCCATTTTTGAAAGATGAAATTTATAAAATAGTTCATTTTATAATCAAATATATCTCTGAAGACTCCTGTCCCCTGAAAAGGTGTTAAAAATTGTAAAATTTCACATATTATGAAGGTTCCATCCAAAAAAAGCAGGATATACATTCTTCATCTTCATTTCTTAATCTCTTCCCCTGAAGCCATGAAGATCATTTTCAGTTCTGGACTCCAGAGTATACAGAATTTCTTTCTCAAAATTTCCCATGGGGCAAGGACAAGATACAGTTTTAAAATTTTCATTGACCACATTGTTTTCAGAAAATGGAAAGGAAATAGTGAAATGCCAAAAGTCCACAGAATAAGTATTAAATAGAACAATCTTAGGTAAACTGATGTGGCCACTCATTAAGCAGACCACTTTCGGTGATGTCAATAGATCAAAAGAAAGGTCAGCTGTGTATCAAAGGCTCTGCCATAATCATCAGAGGAAAATGGAGAGCTATCTGTTCAGGAATACTGGAGGTAGGCAGGCTAGTGGGTTTGTTTCATCTTTTTCACTATACCCAAATAGACTCTGAAAACAAGATTTGAGGGCTATTTGTCACCTGGGGCTGTGTGATTTGCATCATTCTAACTATATCTATTATATTCAGTCAGATGTTTATTAAACAAAATTTCTAAATTCCTAATGGGGAATTTAGTACAAAGGCACTACTGTTATTAGCAAAACAAAAACAAAAACAAAAAAAAGCCAGGGTAACACTTAGTGATGTTTCAACAACAGTAGCTTACATTTCTACAGATCTTTAGTGTTTAACAAGATGATTCTTCCTGGACTTTTCACTAACTGTAAGGTATGCAAATTAGATATTTGTATTTTATAAATGAGGAAACTAAGGTTTCTAGAAGTGGATAGTTATTTCAGTTACTTAATGGGAAACGTGAAATTAAAATCCTAGTCTTCTACATTCTAGAAAATATTATAAAATTATAAATGGAGAAAAGAAATAAACATATATAACCAACTATCAGTTATCCATTCAACTACAGTTGCCTCTCCACTGTCACTCAGTTGCTTCAAAGGTCATCTGAAAGTCGCACTGAACCACAGTTAAACAAAATGTTTCTAATTCCAACGAAAACCAGAGAAAAGTTATCTAAAGAAATAGAAACTCTAACAAGTCACTCATATTATTTATTCAGTTTCTAATTTAACAGAACTTTAGAATAAAATATGGCAAACTTGAAATTAAAAGTCTGAACTAAAAAATACTAAACAGTGTTTCAGTATGCTTTCAAATGGCCAGTTTTCTTCACATTCCAACTTCCTATAATTATCAAGTTGAGGACACAACAAGTACAAAATCAGAGAAAAGGAAGTATACAAATGGAGAGGAAAGGATGTAGAACACGCCATTGCTTATTAAACTAGCAACTGGATCTGGAGCCTTAGCAAATTTAGTTTTCTTACCAGTTAGAATTAGGATTTAAAAGCTGGAATAGGCTTCAGACCTTACCTAGTGCAGCCATTATAGAGGGTCTAACCCTAAGCTGCAGGGTGAGTTAGAAAAAAAACCTTAGGGTCAGGCATGGTGGATCCCACCTGTAATCCCAGCACTTTGGGAGGCTGAGGCAGGAGAATTGCTTGAGTCCAGGAGTTTGAGACCAGCCTGGGCAACACAGTGAGACAAAAAATTTAAAAAATTAGCTAGGCATGTTGCCCCATGCCTGTAGTCCCAGCTACATGGGAGGCTGGTCTGGAAGGACTTAGACCCTGCGTTGCCTAGTTCTTGTGCCTCTTGTTCACGTCTTTAAACCCTGTGTGTAGCACAAAGTCTAGCAAATTGTAGCTGCTCAATGAATGTTTACTTGGCTGAACTGTTAGGAATCTTGTTTGGATTATATGTTCATAGGGTCATCCCTGCCAGAGGACTGAAAGCTAATCTTATGACATATTTCTCTGTTAACTTTCAGTGCCAAAAAAAAAGATTTAGCAAGTAAGTTCCTGCCCCTAAATACCATAACTTAACATACTATTTAAATAGAGGCCTTCAACAGTTCAACCTGGAGGTCAGGGGAGTTCTACGGGAGATAATTTTCATCAGCTATCTGTTCAGACAGGTATGCCTACTATTAATGATATATTAAAGATAAAATTTTCCCTCTTGTTTTAGGAAAATCTGCTTTATTCATTAATATGAATGCCACTGACGTAACAGCAATGAAAATTTATTAAACTTCCAAATATAATTTGCCAAAATTTGAGACAGAAACCACAGACAACCCTTCACTGATGAAGTAAAACATTTACTAATCACATACCTCTAGCCTAAAAGACTAGATTTAGTAATCCTTAAGAGGTGGTCAATTTAGTCTCTGTCTCAGTAGTAGAAAAGGAGCCAACATAAAACAAGTATCACCAGAAAACCATAGGAGTAGGTTGAATGATGTAGAATTTCCTAGTCTAAGATAGTTGGCTCGGCTTGAATAAATGGTCTTTTCACTCCACGGAAACAAGAAAACTGAAAACATCATCTGAGTCTGCAATCAGAGACTGCACAAGTTAGCTGATCAGAGCTAATCTAGACAGAAGCTGCCTTTTCTTCACAGAAACAAGAATTATGATTTTAGAAAATGTTTGAGAAATTAAATGCAAATTTATTTCACTTTTACTAGATTAGTTTCACCCTATTTACTTATTTTCCCAGATTTATTTTCTGTCCCCCTCTCCTTTTTTTCTTTTTCATAGTTGTTCTTCTAGAACTCGTTATCTGGCCACTCTACTCCCCAGTGAGTATTTTCAAGTATTGACTATTTTGATAGAATTTTAAAAATCTAACTTGATCATCAAAAAGATGTCTAAAGATACTACCGTTGGGGTTCAAGACATGCTATCCCAAAATATACACTTCGGCATTTCAGGAAACAGCAAAAGCAGAAAAACCACTCTCATTATCCCCTTGACCCTTTCCCCTAAAGCAGGTTATAAAACCTAGAAAGAATTATTTGACCTCCCTTCTCAGTAAGAACTTCATTCCAGAGATGCCCTGGAGGAAAATGTCCTTATCACTGAAGACACAGGGATACAGAGAAGAATGTGAACAAACAGGCTTTGCAAGCTTCTCCCCACTTTATTAGATTATATCCTTTTTATCTTATCATACTTCCCTATGACCACTTGTCATCAAACTAAGCATAAAAATAGTTTTTCCTGTTTGAGTTTTCATATCCTTATGAAGGTTCCCATGTCATATAAAACCCATATTAAATAAATGTGTATGCATTTCTCTTACTAATCTGTCTTTTGTTACAGGACCTCAGCCATGAACCTAAAGATGGGTGAGGAAAAAATCTTTTCTCCCCTACACTACTCATAACCTAGTAAAAATATTATGTGCAATGAGTCTAAGGTTTTTAAACTTTCAATTAATTAATTAATTTTATTTTTTGTAAACAGGAGATCTTGCTATAATGCCCAGGCAGGTGTCAAACTCCTGGTCTCAAGCAATCCTCTGTCCTGGGCCTCTCAAAGTATTGAGATTATAGGCATGAGGCACTGCACCCAGCAAAGTCCAGGGTTTTGAAGCGCTACCAAGAAGACTGCAAAATATAACTCCTTCATCTTATAAATGTTAAGAAATACTTAATATTTTTATATAAACATTTAAATATTTTTATATATAGATATATTTCAATATGTTTCTGGGTACATAAAGGTTTAGAATTGGCTTATATTACCAGACTATACCTTTTATCACATATAAAAATATAACTTTGTCCATTTTAATACTTTTCTCCTTGTACTGCATTTTGTATAATATTGTCACTCCAAGTTTCTTTTAAAATCCCCTCACTGTTATCTGCACCCTCCCTCCCCATGCCCACCTTTATTTCCAATCTCTTTGTGTCCGGACAACTTAAATAAGCAGCAGTTGGGTAATTGGTTACCCAGGGCTACCCTCTAGTGGTTACTCATAGCATATTAAAATATACCTTTTTCTATCAATGTCAAAATGAATCAAACTCTACAAAAACACAAGATCTTTAGCACACTTTTACTTACACTGTTAATTATCAAATTAGCTACAGAATAACTCTAAAACTAAATTTTTAAAGGATTAAATTATTTTCACAAAGTCACAAAAATATCCGGAGATGTTTCACTTATTGGATTACATGTTATCTTCTAGTCATCTAAGCATTACGACATAACAGACAACCAAAAGAACAAAATTACATAAAATTTTTAAAGCTAGCAATAAATAATAGAAGACTATACTGTGCCTTGAAATGACAAATGTGATGAGATGAAGTTTTAATTTACTGTGACAAGCCAGATTGTTCCTGTACAATTTCAAGGACAAAGAAAATATGGATCTATAAGCTTCCTGTTGTAGGCAAGGGTTTGTTTCTTTTCTAAAGGTCAGGAGCCAATAGTTCACACTTGGTGAGACTAAATTCCCTAAGGGCTGCCTCGGAAGGCAATCAAGAGAGAAATGTATCCGCAAAAAAACTGTACCAAGAATTAGAAAAAACGTATGTTAGGTGACAGATGGCTAATTTATTTTTTTAAGAGAATTTATAAGGCTTTTTGGAGACGTGGTTGATTCAGGACTGAGGCAGGGAAAATATAAGATGAATCTGAAGCATCCTGTGGTGCCAGAGAGGATGTGCTCAAAAGAAGGAAGGAGGTATGTCAAAAAAGCACAGGAACCAACCTGAAAGAGCTCCCAATGGCCAAAGCTGGAACATTTTGGACAACAAAATCAACAACAAAGACTGGATTATAACCCATAGAATGAAATACATATCCATGAATGTGCACCAACATAAATAACTGAATACATAAATAAACGGGGAGAAAGGACAGTTTTTATCACCAGCAATAAGTTATAATTATTAATAAGTAGTAAGTGTGGGTATCACACGCTCTTAGAAGGATACAACGAGAAGCGAATATCACGCCTGTCCTGCCAAAAATGCATAATCTCTTAATCTAATCACAAGAAAACTTCAGACAAACCCAAAGTAACCAGTATCCTTCCAACGTATCAAGGTCATGAAAAGACAAGGAAAGACTGAGAAATTGTCACAGACTAGAAGAGATTAAGGAGACATGACAACTAAACGCATTGTGGAGCCTTGAATTGGATCTTGGAACAGCAGAAGGATATTAGTGAGAAAACTGGTAAAATGTGAATAAAGTCTCTAGTTCCAGTATTGTACCAATGTTAATTTGTTGATTCTGATAGTTGAATAATATTTGTGCAAGATAATAATATTAGGAGAAGCTCAGTGAAGAGTATATGGAACTCTTTGTACTATTTTTGTAGCTTTTCCATTAGTCTAAACTTTTCTCACAAATAAAAAGTTTATGGCCAGGTGCAGTGACTCATGCCTATAAATCCCAGCACTTTGGGAGGCTGAGGAGGGTGGATCATCTGAGGTCAGGAGTTTGAGACCAGCCTGACCAATGTGGTGAAACCCCATCTCTACTAAAAACACAAAAATTTGCTGGGCGTGGTGGTGGGCACCTGTAATCCCAGCTACTTGGGAGTCTGAGGAAGGAGAATCACTTGAACCCAGAGGTGGAGGTTGCAGTGAGCCGAGATGGCGCCACTGCACTCCAGCCTGGGTGACAGAGCGACACCCCATCTCAAAAAAAAAAAAAAAAAAAAAAAAAACCAAAGTTTATATACCAGGCAATGGACAAGTACAACATAGATTACCTCATTTGATTCTCCTAACAACTAGGCAAAGGTGGTATGAATATCCCTATTTTACAGCCTAGGAAATTGAGACTTCAAAAGATTGAGTGAAATGTTCACATGCACACAGTAAGTTGTGTCAGGACTGAAACCTTGTTATGACTTGTTCAAAGTCTCCATTCTTTCTGCCATGTTATGAGGATCTGCACAGGCATGTATCCACCCAAGAAACACAAGTAATCTCTTCTAAAACTACAGTAAAATTTTAAAGTGGCAGCAATGCTAAAAAAACAGCAGGGGCTATATTTAGAATCTAGTGGCAATTTTTAATTTGCTTAAAATATGCGGTTTTGGGGGAAACATTGTTTTCTGTCAAAAAGACAAATTACTATATATTTAAATAAAGCCATTTATATTACTATGACATCCAGCAAGTCTTATAAAACTATACAAATTATAAAGTACTGCTATGCTACCCAATATGAAGTATAAAAAAGATGATTATGTAACAAAGGTCATTTAACTCCAATAGGCATAGATGTTTTATTACATAGTTCAAAGATACCTAAAACAGGTAAGAGGGGAGTTTTCAGATGTGTTAGTGTTTTTTTCCTTGCAATTTGCAACATTAAACCATTTACTTACATAAACATCACATAAATATTATTTACTACAAAGCAGCAGCATATCAAACCCTATAGATACATCTGAGAAAATGTCCATGACGGAAGAGAAATGCTTCCCCCTTTTCCCTTTTAGCGATACGTTACAGGCATCACAGTATTGATAGGTTACTTCATTTTGTGAATGATGATAAAGGATCAGAATTAAACCCCCTAAACAAAGTGGTTCCCTTCTTATAACCAAATGTAACTGAATTAAATTATTGATGGACTGTGTTCTCTGCAGTGCAGAAAGATGGTTCTACCAAGGGAGGGCTATGTAAACTTCATTGTCTGGCTTCAGGTTATCTGTTTACTTTTGAACTTGAATGTGATTTATCATCAAGAAACTGAATTTGTTTTGCCACGCTATCCCCCCTTTGAATGAACTGTACACTGGAAACATGCTAATAGAAAAAGATTACACAAATTGCATTTTTTCCCCAATTCTACAACCCAATAATTTTTAAAAGCACGTATTTTTAAATGTTAGAAGATGCTTTAAATATCCTAACAAATGTCTCATATTTATTTATAGGAATTTAACGTTTTTTTTTTTTTTTTTTTTTTTTTTGAGACAGAGTCTTGCTCTGTCGCCCAGGCTGGAGTGCAGTGGCGCGATCTCAGCTCACTACAAGCTTCGCCTCCCGGGTTCACGCCATATTCCTGCCTCAGCCTCCCGAGTAGCTGGAACTACAGGCGCCCGCCACCGCGCCCGGCTAATTTTTTGTATTTTTAGTAGAGACAGGGTTTCACCGTGGTCTCGATCTCCTGATCTGGTGATCCACCCGCCTCAGCCTCCCAAAGTGCTGGGATTACAAGTGTGAGCCACTGCGCCCGGCCTAGGAATTTAACTTAAACATTTAAATATCAAAGGTATATTATCATGAATATGCCTAAAAGAACAGTTGGGAAGAACAAGCTGAGCACAGACTAAATCCGACAATTTAGGCTAGGCATGGTGGCTCACGCCTGTAATCCCAACACTTTGGGAGGCCGAGGCGGGTGGATCACCTGAGGTCAGGAGTTTGAGACCAGTCTAGCCAACATGGTGAAACCCTGTCTCTACTAAAAATACAAAATTAGCCGGGTGTGGTGGTGTTTGCTTGTAATTTCAGCTATTTGGGAGGCTGAGGCAGGAGAATTGCTTGAACCCGGGAGGTGGAGGTTGCAGTGAGTCTAGATCACACAACTGCACTACAGCCTGGGCAACAAAAGCAAAACTCCATCTCAAACAAACAAACAAAACAGGCAATTTAATGCACTTTAAAGTGTATCAAAGTTTTGAAGTCTGTAGTACCTTAAACAAGAAAAAAAAAATACATATTGAATTAAACTGAATATTAAAACTACCTATATTTTATGTATCAGTTCTCACCCCTCAAGAGTAAATTTTCCAACCACTTGGTAATTATCTCATTTATTTTCACAATATCATTTAAGTATGTAGGAATAGTTAACTTATTTATATTTGCTGATGGCTAGCTGAGTAACAGAGTCCTTCAATAGCAAATCTAAAACTCCAATCTAAGTCTGCTGATTCCCTATCCAGAGCTCATTCACTGAATCATAACACCTCTCAGCTATTTACTATGTGTAGTGAAGGATACAGAATAGCTTGTTGCAATGTATTAGAAAAAGCAAATACATCATAGTTGTGTTCAGCAGTCTACCAGCCTCCCTTTTCATGTCTGGGTACATTTTACAATTCAATAGATAAAAATCACCATTTAGTGTGATAGAAATTACTACCTTATTTATTGGCTCTATTAACTCGACAGTGAGAAAGAGAGAAAAAGATGGAACTTGGGCTAGGTCGTTCATGGTCCTTCTAGCCCTGATTTCTATCTATAAGGCAGGAAGAAAATCTAAGTGTATTGTTTATCCACCAGGAGATTGGTCTGGGCCATGTTATGTTTGAGGAGCCTATTTGGCATCCAAGGGGAGATACAGAGTTGGGTATACCTCACCCGAGGGTAAGAAGAGCAGTCGGGCTGGAGGCTCTAGGAGAATTCAAACTTCAAGAAAACAGGGATTTTGTCTATTTTGTTAAGTTCTATACCTTCAAGTACCCACAACAATGCCCAGGACACACCAATAGCTCTATAAATATTAGATGAGGCCGGGCGCGGTGGCTCAAGCCTGTAATCCCAGCACTTTGGGAGGCCGAGACGGGCGGATCATGAGGTCAGGAGATCGAGACCATCCTGGCTAACAAGGTGAAACCCCGTCTCTACTAAAAAATACAAAAAACTAGCGGGGCGAGGTGGCGGGCGCCTGTAGTCCCAGCTACTTGGGAGGCTGAGGCAGGAGAATGGCGTGAACCCAGGAGGCGGAGCTTGCAGTGAGCTGAGATCCGGCCACTGCACTCCAGCCTGGGCGACAGAGTGAGACTCCGTCTAAAAAAATAAACAAATAAATAAATAAATAAATAAATATTAGATGGGACTACATGAAAACTGCCGTGACATTATACTATTTTTGATCTACATCAACAGCAATTTCATATGATTCCATCTAACACTTACTTACTAAACAATACCCTGTAGTTTTTCATTTCACAGTCTCTACTCTGGGTCTGAGCTAAAAAAAATTCTGCCTGGACAAAGAGTAGAGCAAGTGGGTAGAAGATCCTGAAGCTGGTCCTTGCTCCTTTTCAGACCCCAGTGGTCTCAGTCTCCCTCTTTCCTGGCTAGTGCATTACAGGCATAATAAATATTTATTGTTGGTGGTGATGATGACAGAAGTTACCTTTTTGTAATATTTTCTATAAGTAATTATTAGAAAATTAAAAGTAGCCACTTGCAAATTATATAACTAGTTGACTTTAAATAAATTTACAATACTTTTCTCAGTACCGTTACGCAGTAGAAGATTCTGATTGTGAGTTGTCCAGGTCCTTGGCACACTGAACACAGAACTGAACAGCACACACAAACAAGCAAGGAAAGTGTAGACTTATTGAAGTGGGAGGCAGTAGAAGTGAAAGAACACACCACAGAACAGCAGCGGCCCGAGCAAGTGGCTCAAAAGCTCTGGTAGCAAAGTCTTCCCGGATTTTAGTACCCTCTAGAGGTCTCCCATTGGTTACACCCTATGTAAATGAAGGGCTGGCTCATGCCAATTAGAGGCTGAAGTGAACTGGTCTATGGCCAATCAAAGACTGGCTGGATTGGCACCTCATTTATGCGAATGAAGGTCCTAGAATGGACCAATCATAGGCCAGAGTGCAGGTTTGCCTCACGGTCAATCAGAGGCTAGGGTGACTAGGCACCTTATGCAAATGAAGGTCCTAAAGTTTAGTTCCAGGAAGTTTCCATGAATTGGCCTTAGGTTCCCTGCCTTCAGAGCCTATTCTCCAGCCTCACTACTACAGTTATTTTATAGTAAAGTTTCTGAGTAATCGGAAGATTATTTCTCCAAAGCCACAGCAGAAGAGTAGATAGCTAAACTCAAAAGTCCTGAGGTTCAATTTTGTGCTTAATTCGTTACAACTTGTCTCTACCACCAACTATGCAGAAACGCTATATATGTGTGTAAGGATGTTACTATTCTATTTAATTACATTAAGGGATTTTTCTGCCCATATTTGTTTTCCTACGCTATAACACATTCAGAAACTTCCAAAGAAAAATCCAATTGCTTATAATTTTACCTGGATAGTTTACCTGAATAGATTATCACATGAAACAACTTTTCTCCTGAAACACACACATATGTATATATAATCTTTAAAAGCTTATATGAGTGATCTTTATCGTACTGCTATATAAAATTTCCATAGTTCTCTTTTTGGTTTATCATGTCATTAACTGAGCATAAAATAAGAATTATTTTCTATTCTGTTTTATAAAGAAATGCTATTCCTGAAGAACTTTAACATATATTAATTCAAATTTAATCATTTAAATAGAAAGACTGTAATAAAAAAAAAGAAAGCTGAGGATGGCTATGCAAATCTGAGCACGGTGCTCTGATAGGACAACTTCTACTCCACTAGCCACTTCACATGTAGATAAATTTTCTTTAAAATTCAAAAGCTGCCTCTGATGTCCTACATAGCATAAAAATGAGCAGAACAATAAGAAACACAATACACATAAAATTAAGGGAATAATAATATTTTGATGTGCAGCTTAAAGAGTAATTTGTTGAATAATAATAATCCCCAAGTCAAGTTGATACATTAACTTGCTTCTAAATATATGAAAATATAGGCCGGATATGGTGGCTCATGCCTGTAATCCCAGCTATTTGGGAGGCCCAGGCAGAAAGACTGCTTGAGCCCAAGAGTTTGAGGTTAACCTCACATACAGTGAGGTTACTCTATGACCGCGCCACTGCATTCTATCCTGGGGGACAGAGCAAAAACCTATCTCTAACAAAAGTAAATAAATAAGTAACTAAATAAAGAAAAGCACAACATCACTTTTCAAACTTAAGTAGTAGCAGATGAGAGCCCTTTCCCAAGCAGCTACAACATTAGGTGATTTGTAAAATGGCTAGAATTTGTTTTACCTTATAATACCAAACAATTCACATTTCACAAAATGTGCTGCTCTGGCTTGTTTAAACAATGGATGTATCCCCATCATGTGATTTGGTATCTCTTTCTTAGCTATATTCATCCAATCTGGACAGTGAACTGTGATGGCAGGGACATCTCTCTATTTCCTTCAATCTCTCTGCCTTATGCCCACTGTGCTTGATAGTGAGGATCTTCAAAAACTATAAACTAAATTCCACAGGTATGCACACAAAATTGCATATAAATGTATAATGTACTGTTAAATCTCAATTCCTTAAAGGTTCAGAGGATTATTATCTACTCTTCCCTTCTGTTATGAAAACATCATGTCCCACAAACCTGCAAAATTAAGCTACCCAACCAACAAGCGCAAGCTGTTTAGCTCTTAAATTGAGGTGACACAATGTGCAAAGGAAAGTCACCTTAATTCCACTAAGGGAAAAAAATTCACTAAACCCCATCTCTCTGAGCTGAGCCTTCATTCAATATTGAAACAAGTAATCTCAAATTCCATGGTTTTGGCTGCTGTTCAACACTATTCCATTCAGCTGGGGATTGAACAAAGCAAAATAAAAAGGAGCTTTAATCTGCCTTTTCTTCTCTTTTTTTGCTATACTACATTGACAGCATCTTGTTCATTAATTAAACTTTTTCTTCCCTTAAACAAATAGACTGTAGAGTGCTATACTGGACACTGAGGAAGCGGGCAGGAAATAAAAGACGTAAGTTAGAAAAAATCAAGGATTTAAAAATTGTAGTTGGAGATACAAAATATTCATGAACAATAAAACAAATATAGAGAAACATTTCAACAAATACGAAGTAAGATGGTAAGTATTTAACACATACAGGGGTTGACATGGAGGCAGAATTAGGAGTAACTAGGGGTTCCTCTCACAGATTTTACATGAATCAAGATAGCTCCACCTTGATGACTGAAACAGTTCAGGTGCCTTGCACATTTTCTCTCATCCACTAGAGATGGGGTTATGAATTTAAATCTTTGGAGGCTATGAACCCAGTTAATAATGACTAATTTGCCAAATTTGCTGGAACCCTCAAAAATAATTTTTGGTTTTGTGAGCCTGACTTGTGTTTCTTACCTAAGAAGAGAGTGCATTCACAGTTGTTGTGTTTTTTTGTGTTTTTGGTTTTTTCTTGAGACGGAGTCTCGCTCTGTTGCCCAGGCTGGAGTGCAGTTGCACTACCTCGGCTCACTGCAACCTATGCCTCCCAGGTTGAAGCAATTCTCCCACCTCCGCCTCCCAAGTAGCTGGGATTACAGGCTTACGCCACCATACCTGGCTAATTTTTTGTATTTTTAGTAGAGACGGGGTCTCACCATGTTGGTCAGGCTGGTCTCGAACTTCCTCCTGACCTCAAGTGATTTGACCGCCTTGGCCTCCCAAAGTGCTAGGATTACAGGTGTGAACCACCACACTCAGCCTTCACTGCTGTGTTTGTTCTGTATAATAATAGGCACAATAGGGAGATCATGAGGAAAAAACAATTCTTATTCATTACCTTACTGATATGTAGAAACTTTTGCTTTGATAATAATTTAAAGAAGATATGCCATTTCTAATTTGCCATCTTAAAGCTCAAAATAATAATGCAATAAAATTATAAGTTTATGCAAAATCTTTTGACAGAAATGACAGGTGTTCTAAAGGGAAATGATTAAAAGGTAAAAAAGATGAGAAAATGCTTTTCATGTATTTTTTATTTGGGTTTTAGATATCTCAATACGAGAGAGAACTAGAGGAACACAAGCATTCTTTATTGTTTTATCATGATGTAAATCAAATAGATTTTCTTTTCCAATAAAATTCCACATGTAAATTGCCCCTGTGCATATCTTGCTGGCAAAAAAATTATAGGAATGACACCAACTTCATGATAACTTTAATAAAAAAAAAAAAAAAATGGTCCTCAGCTTTACAACCTGAAGATAAAGAAAGTTTACACACTTTCTTGAAGTCTCTCACTAAAAACTGATGACCAGTGGAAATTTATCTTCTCATCAGCCATAAAATAGTGACTACAAAATTCAAATGAAACAATAATCTTGAATGCATAGTTCAAAATTTGTGATTTACTGTTCAGTAAAGAAAAGTTATTTTCTAACCATTATAATAGTCATTTATTGAGGGCTTACTCTGTTCTAGGCACTGTTTTACATATATTATTGCGCTTTACATCCTGGAAAGGCACTTAATACTTTTTATTAGAATCCCCAGAAAAGAATCCATCCTTTCAATGTTCCTTTTACTGAGTATTTGACAACACAATCAGAAAAATTATCTTAATGTTACAAAAACAGTGCTGTTCATAGATACGAAGAGAAAGCCAGCAGCATATAGAGAACTGGGATAGCCAAGATTATTATTGATAGTGAATAGGAAAATATAATCAAGTTCATGAATTCTAAAAGGAAACTAAAGATATTTGCTAATTAGGTTATCACAAAAGAAAAGGTAAAGCTCCTTTCCTGCTCTATGATACTGACAAGGCATCAAACCAAAAAGACGAAACGAAGGCACTGGCTTTCATTATAAACCTATATAAAACAGCACAATAAAGAGATGTATACACAGCTCTTTTACATCAGTTAACTTAGATTCCTACCATTTTCTTAGACAAGGGTTTCTATTACCTTTCTTAAAGATGTCACCATGGCTCAGCTGCTGCCATGATGAGTGAACAAAGTAAAAATATCGTGCACATACAATTCATTTTCACATCTACAAGAAAGTAATGGGCAAGAATAACTAATAAAGTTAAACAAAGCGGCTGGGTGCAGTGGTTCACAACTGTAATCCCAGCACTTTGGGAGGGAGAGGCGGGCAGATCTGAGGTCAAGAGATAGAGACCACACAGTGACACCCCGTCTCTACTAAAAATACAGAAAAAGAAATTAGCCAGGCGTGGTGGCGGGTGCATGTAGTCTCAGCTACTTGGGAGGCTGAGGCAGGAGAAGGGCGTGAACCTGGGAGGAGGAGCTTGCAGTGAGCCAAGATCATGCCACTGCACTCTAGCCTAGGCGACAGAGCGAGATTCCGTCTCAATAAACAAACAAACAAACAAACAAATAAATAAGAGATCAAGGCCATCCTGGCTAACATAGTGAAACCCTGTCTCTACTAAAAATACAAAAATTAGCTGGGCATGGTGGTGCGCTCCTGTAGTCCCAGCTATTCGGGAGGCTGAGGCAGGAGAATAGCTTGAACCTGGGAAGCAGAGGTTGCAGAAAGCCAAGATCACGTCACTGCACTCCAGCCTGGCAACAGAGCAAGACTCCATCTCAAAAACAAAACAAAACAAAAAAACAAAAAAACACCACAAAGCAAAGGGTAAAGACTGAAATAAAAACTGAAGGTTGATGAATTCACCTTAGAATTCATAGGCAGATTATAAACCTCAATATATGTTTTTCTCATTTAATTATACATCTACAAGTCTATGTTCAAATTCTGTTTTCAAAAAAGTCTGAGTAATAAACACAGATGATAGCATTCAGGGAGAAAAGAAAGATCATAAGTAAATCTAGACTTAGAACTTCCTTACTTTTTGTAGTTATCAGTGTTTTGGTTTCAAGAAAAATCAATATTGTTTACTTAATTTTTCAACCATTTTTAACTAATCCAATTACTTAAAAAAATTATTAGACAATTATACTCTCCACAATTGCCTGTTAATATCTGCAACTTTTCCTACTATCAAAAGGGCTCATTCACTTCCTTTCACATTAGCATGTATAAAATAGTATTTGTTAACTATCAATAACTTTTTAAGGCAAATTAACAACAGCTACAATGTACAGAGTGCCTATGTGTGTTCAGGAGTGTGTCAGGCACTTGACAGACATTATCCCCACTCCTCACAAGAATCCACAAAAAATAGAGATTATTATTCCCACATACAAATAAGAGCATAAGACAGACCTTAGGGAAAGTAAGTATCTTGACCAGAATGATAAAATGAACCAAGTTAAATCTTAACAGACCCAAATGATCATCACTGTACTCCCTCATAACCAATATAGCTCATCTTAACTTTGGTGCAATAGCAATCTGAAGTTCAGAAAGAACTTACGCTTAGAGAAAACTTAAGTCTTGATCCTCACCAAAAAGCAAGCATTCTTTCTGTCCTTTAGTTGGGGAGAAAACAGAGGCCCAGAGAGGGTAAAAAGCTTTTCAGAGCTCCCAAAGAGGTTGCAAGGGCCTGGCCTGTGGCCTTCAGCCTTTAGATCCAATTTTCTTTCTAATGCTCATGCTTTAACCAGCTTAGTTGAAAACACATGTATTTGTAGCAAAGTACCTGGAAAGGCACACCCTCTTTAAGTCTTAGATAGCTCTCCAGTCTTCACCACATCGTTGCTCATCATTTTTATTATTCCCTTAATATCTTTGGAAGAATAGAATTTTCTACACATTTTCCTTTGACAATCAAAACTGTTAAATAGAAAACCCATGATTACTGCTTCCAATTTTATTCTATTCTATCACAATGTTCTACAATGGTGCTTCATTCTCATATACAGAAATGCTGGGGCATGTAGTGAACGAGTAATACTGAAAAGCTCATTCAAGGAATAAATAATAAATAGTAGGGGTTTTCCCCATAAAATATTGACACAGAAGCCTGCAAACCTGCAGTTCTTCAGATGGCAGCTCTTCCCACCTCAGATTAGGTGATGTAATCTAATCTCACGTAAACAATGAGGGGGAAAGACCAATAAAAGAAGGTTTAGGATCTTCACAGTAAAACACAACTAAGTTACTCATTGCATTTGGGTGACATAATAAATGACATTATTGGTCATGGAAAAACATATTTACCTACCTATCCACCTAGAAAATTGGACCGGGCATACCCACTCTGATTGAAGCAGTCAAATACAAAGCATTTTCAAACACTTGGAAAGTTTTTTAATAATATGGACTATATATTTATTGAACATAACTGTCCTTTTGAGGTATTTTTTTTTGAGTCATACTCAAAAAGTCAGATACTTTTTGACAGCTCAGGAAATATATAGCGAAAAGCTTTTCATAATATTGTACAACAAATCAGAGAAGAAATGCCTATGAACAAACAGAAACAGTCTAAAAATCAAGCTAAATGTATATACATACCCTCATTCACATTTTAAGATGTCGACTATGAAAACATAATGCAAAATTATAGTTATAGACAGATTTCACTGTAGTACTTCTGGAAAAATACGATTTCCCTTGCTCTTTAAATGATGAAAAGTAGCCTGCTAAAAGGATCTTTTAAAATATGTCTATAAAAAGTCTCCCCCAACATGACTAAGATGTGATTATAAACACAATTTCAATCAAGTGATACTATCTATAACTCTAGCAAGTAGTTAACGAAAAACGGGGAAAAAGGCAAAGGGCATTTTGCTTTCTCACATACTACACAATAACGTATTTTATGTCCTAGTGAATATATCGCAATATTTACAACAGCTTTTCCTACTGCACTTGGGGAAGAGCTTTAAGACTCCAAAGAAAAGCCGGGACCTTCCCCGACTTATGATGGGGTTATGTCCTGATAAACCCATTGTAAGTTGAAAATATGTCAAAAAATGAATTTTACACCCAGCCTACCAAAAATCAAAGCTTACTTTAAACATGCTCAGAACACTTACATTCGCCTACAGTTAGGCAAACTAATCCAACACAAAGCTTATCTTACAAAAGCATTAAATATCTCATGTAATGTATTGAACACTGCAGTAAAAGAGAAAAACAGAATAGTTTCACATCATAAAATCAAAAAATTTTAAGTCAAGCCATCAAGATATTCAAACATAAAAAAACTAAAAAAAATCAGATTTTATACATCTTCTCAACCACTATCTACAAGTTTATGATTATTACAGTATTTTTCTTTTTTTTTCTAAGCCCCATGTTGATCAAAATGACAATATTTCTAATGTTTGGTTTGGATGGCTGGTAGAAGTAAAGGTATAGCCATGGGACAGTTTTATTTTTGAAAAGCAAAATGATATTGAGTACTTACTATGTACAAGGCACTGTTCTAAGCACTTTCTTTGTATTAGCTTTATTTAGTCCTCACAACAACCCTTTAAGACAGATACTATTAGGATCCTCTTTTCACAGATGAAGAAACTGGAACACAGAAAGGTTAAGGAAACTGCCAAAAGTCAGGTGACAGTCGCTAAGTTACAGAGCAAGAATTTGAATCCAAGCAATTGTATTTCCAAGCACTTAATTGCTCTGAAAACTGTATCTGTAGTTTGTCAGATGAAATTAACTATTCTTTCCTGAATTTATGCATAAAACAAAACAGGAAAGGGGCTTATCCTAAATCATCCTATTTCTCATCCCTTAACTTCTAAAGCTATACATACAACAACAAAGGAGAACCTGTTATGATGTCAACTGACTGACTCCCATTGGCACTGCATCTGAAATAATTAGAATTGGTATCAAAAACTTAGGTTTGATTCTGAGCTATATAGGATACAAAGCTGATACATTTGGGCAATTCATTTAACCTTTTTGAGACTCAATACTAAGGTATGGAATAAAAATATGATCTCCCTTATTTATTTCTGAGGAAGCCAAACACTTAAGATGATTTGGAAATGTTCTTTACAGAAGAATTCCAGCTAATAACTTTAGAAATAAAAATAATATAAGTGATTTTGGAAAGATCATTCAACAGATAATCCATTAGATGAAAACTTGTTGAAGAACTTTACAAAACAGAGGGTTCAAACTACTGCTACCCAATATGCTTCCTATGTGACACAATTATGAAAAATAAAGTACCACTTATGAAGGATTCTTTCCAAAAAGGTTGCGCCTGAATCTATGTAAGTCTTTAGAGCAAATTCCATTTACAGAATTAAAAAAAAAGGGGGGGGGGGAACTATACGGTAACACATTAAACGACACCACAGAAAAAGCAAACAAATAAACCCAAAATGTGAAACATATTATAGAACTGGCTCATTTATTCAAGTTAATGGGCTGAAAAAAAAACAAAATGAAAAAAGGAGAGAGAAAAGGGGAGGTAAGGGACTACTAAAAGATATATGAGACAACAGCCAAATCTAACATGTGACCTGATGTAAATCCTAGTTCAAACAAACCAAATGTGAAAATGAAAACAAAACATTTTTTAAGCAACTGGAGAAATCTGAACATAACCCGGATATCTGATGTCACCAAAAATTATTGCTAATTTTGCCAAGTCATAAGACAATAATACTACAATTATGTAAGAAAGTGCCTTTTTTTTTTAGAAGTGCATACTGCTGTGTATAGGTATCTGTGATGGTTAATTTCACATGCCAGCTTGACTAAATCACAGAGTGCCCAGATATTTAGCTAAACATTATTTTAGAGTGTGTCTTGGTGTCTCCAGATGAGACTGGTATTCGAATCAGTAGGCTCTGTAAAGAAGACTGCTCTCCCCAATGGAGGAGGGCAGCACCCAATTTGTTGACAGCCTGAATAGAACAAAAGGTGAAGGCAGAATTCTCCTGTCTGCCTGACTGCATGAGCTGAGATACTGGTCTTCTCCTACCCTGGACTGGGACTTACTGGCTCCCCCAGTTCTCAGTTCCTGAGTCCAGGCCTTTGGACTCAGATTGAACTACACCACTGGCTTTCCTGAGTCTCCAGCTTGTGACAGATCATAGAACTTCTCAGCCTTCATAATCACATGAGCCAGTTCCTCATAAAAAAAACTCTCTTTATATAGAGAGTGCGGCATATGACTTAGTCTGAAACTTGCTTCAAAAACAGCTAAAACACAAAGAATAAAAAGTGAGAAATAAATAAATAATTAAATAAAATACAGAAAAGATTGATAACTGCTGAGTATGATGATAGATATGTGAGAATTTGTGTTGTACAAATTTGGAATTTTTCATAATGTTAAATTTTTTAAAGTATTTTCTCGACTTGTTTCATAAACTATTATGATGATCATTGAGAAAAAGTATATAAAAGTAGCTAAAACACATATCAGATATTAATGTCAGTTTGAAAAAGGAATAAAGAAAAAAATTAAGGAATCCACATTCTAAATTAGGAGATGGCCAACTATGGCCAGTCCACAAGCCAAATCCAGACAGCTGCCCGTTTTTGTGATAGTAACACAGCTACATCCATTTGTTTAAAATTTGTTGATGGTTGCTTTCATGCTACAGCAGCAGAGTAAGAGAAACAGAAACCACATGGTTCATAAAGCAAAATTTATTTACTATCTGGCTCGTTAAAGACAGTTGACTGACTCCTATTATAAATTCTACATTTTTACCACTATTTAAGAGAAATTTTAGCCTCAAAACATTTTCAGAGCCTTTCTTTTTAAAATTTACCAATGATTTTTCCTATCTAGCTTCTCACAACTAAAAACAAAACCACCCACAAAATAGGGCTGGTAGCCTCATAAGTTTTGCCCTAAAGTGAATAAATCATTTCATAGCTTCAAGGTAGCTACTTTTCTATTAAATCTAGAAGCCTAGATTAAAAGTAAACAAACCAAAAAAGTAAAAAGGTAAAAAAAGAAAGAAAACTGATAATTTCATATTACTATTATTATTTTACTTCAAGTTCCCTGAGTTTAATAAAAATAGCTAAAGGGAAACAATATATTACATGTCTCAAAGTATTCCAACCAAAGGATGTTTTTTATCTGGGGAGAGAAAGAGAAAGGAACACATATACACACAAAGCTGGAATTTCCTCCATGTCAATTCAGCGAAGAACACTGTAAACCCATGGGCCATTTTTTTTCTAACTATAAACTGTATGTTTTGGATTAATAGTTTAAACACATTCTTTGGCAGCCTTCAACTTAACTTACATAACCTTCAGGTACACCCATGAGCTGATTACTAATTTAGGGCTTGAGAAAAGCAATGTTTCAGAGGGAAATGGAGACATGAATGAGCTTAATATGTAAGTACACTAGCTAAAGGGCATAATTAAAACTACATCACTCCTTTAAATCTACATAATTATGTCCCAAAGACATTCTCATTAGTATCTTTTGCCACATTAGTATTATTTTACCACTAAACCAGAAAGGATTTCATGTCTACATAGTTGGGAAATTCACATAAAATTTAAAAAAAGTTAAGGCTGGCTGGATGTGTCGGCCCACGCCTGCAATCCCAGCACTTTGAGAGGCTGAGGGTGGATCACCTGAAGTCAGGAGTTCGAGAACAGCCTGACCAATATGGCGAAACTCTGTCTCTACTAAAAATACGAAAATTAGCCAGGGGTGGTGGTGTGTGCCTGTAGTCCCAGCTACTTGGGAGGCTGACACAGGAGAATTGCTTGGAGACAGGAGAACTGCTTGAACCCAGGAGGCAGAGGTTGCAGTGAGCCAAGGTCACACCACTGCACTCCAGCCTGAGCGACAAAGCAAGAGTCTGTCTCCAAATAAATAAATAAAAAGCTAAGGCATATACAAGTCAGATAAAGTGTTTGCAAAATTCAATGACTGAACTTCCCTTTTTAAAGTAATACATAAAATCTGCCACTAAGTAATATATAAATCCAGTCAAGCATCACTGCTACCACAATATCAGCAGGTGACCTTATACCCCAAATTTCAGAGGGGAAAATAACCAGAAAGAATTAAACTATTTTTAATTTTAGAAGACAGAATGCTGCTTTTTCTGACACTAACTCAACTGGAAATCTCTACTAACCAGCACTTCCTTTACTATGCAATGATAATTGATGTTCCTAATGATCAGCCTGAAGCATGTTCCAAATCCTGAAGTTCATTCTAAATGATTAAAAAGAAGATTATGTTCAGTAGACTTTCAGTGGTGAGTATACTTCATTATATTCTCATTATTTTAAGATTAGTAACATATTTAGGATATATGGGGCAACTGTCCATCAAAAGGCTGTTCCCAAAATCAGATACTCACAGGGGCTATACTCAAAAGCTCTTAATGTTATGATCAATTTACTACACATAGGAGAGAAAATCACCTCTCAAGACGTGGGACATGAAATTCTATAGAGTACTAAGATATTCTGTCCTAGGACTTGAAGAAATTTTAAATCCCCTTTTTGAAAAAAATTGGCCCAAACAGTGACCCTTGTACTCTCTGCTTATAATGACACTGATCAAATCTTCTGAGACAGAAGCTGGAAGAGGAATTAGGAAGCTATTGCAATAATGAGATAAGAGACGGTGATGGTGTGGACCAATATTGTGGCAGTACAAACTGGATGATATACTTTCAAATTCGAGCCAAAAGAATTTGCTGAGAGCACAGGTATGAGAGAAAGGAGTAAAAGACTATATACATCAAGGTTTTTAACCTGAGCATCTAAAACAATGAGATTGCCATTAGCTGAGATGGGAAAGACGACAGGAGGAGTTGGTTTGGGGCAGAATGATATACCAACAGCTTAGTTTTAAGCACTTTAAGTCTGAGATACCTCCTAAGTATTATGATGTTTGTATAATCTAGAATACAGATCATCTATAGATCATAAATAGGCACCTGGATATCTGGGTCTAGAGCTCAGGGAGGTGGCTAGGCTGAAAATATGCCATTAGGAGTCACTGGTGTATAAATCTATGTGAAGCCATAAAAAAGGATGAGACCATCTAAGGAATGTAAATATAAAGAACTAAGATGTTTCCTGGAGCACTAAACTATCTAAGAAGAATATAATACCCACATTCCTCATCTTATTATGCCCCATTTTATTGTGCTTCATAGACAGTGCATTTTTTACATATTGAAGGTTTGTGGAACCCTGCATCAAGCATGTCTATCCATGCCATTTTTCCAACAGGATATGCTCACTTCGTGTCTGTGTGTCACATTTTGGTAATTCTCTTAATTTTTCAAACTTTTTCATTATTATATCTCATTGTATATACTTTATTATTATATCTGTTTTGGTGATCTGTGATTAGTGATCTGTGATGTTACTAATGGAATTGTTTTGGGGTGCCACAAACACACCATTATAAGACAGCAGACTCAGTCGATAAATGTGTGTGTTCTGACTGCTCCGCCAGCTGGCCTTAACCCTGTCTCTCACCCTCTCCTCAGGCCTATTCACAGAAACACAAAAATATTGAAATCAGGCCAGCTAATAAGGACTCTGACCAAGTGAGAAAAAGACTCGCACATCTCTCACTTTAAGTAAAAAGTTAGAAATGATTAGGCTAGTGAGGAAACCATGTGCAAAGCAAAGATGGGCTGACAGCTAGCCTCTTTAAGACAGTTAGCTAAGTGAGATAAGCCTGAAAGCTAAGCTTCTCATACCAAACAGCCAAGCTGTGAATGCAAAGAAGAAGTTTTTGAAGTAAATCAAAAGTGATACTCCAGTGAACATGTGAATGATAAAAAAGCGATGTAGACATTCATACAGCCAACAGACACATGAAAAAATGCTCATCATCACTCGCCATCAGAGAAATGCAAATCAAAACCACAATGAGATACCATCTCACACCAGTTAGAA